>NW_022199372.1:422969-443157 GCF_009176525.2 Contarinia nasturtii | reverse complement strand
TCACCAGAATGAAGTTTATTTTATTGCTCACTTTTATGTTAACAACGATCAGCTTAAGTGTTTTTGCTTTTGTTGTGAGTGTCTTAATATTTCGTAATTAAAATCTTTTGTGCATTACTTTAAGCGGAAGGTGTAAATTTCGACTTGTATTTTAGCCCATTTAATTGAAATTTTTAAAAGTTTTTTTGTGATTTTAAAGTGATTGGATATTCTTTACATTTCTTTGTAGATTGAAAACGACAATCTCAAAGTTTCAAATGACAACGATGATGTCGAAAACGGGGCTGATGTAGACAATGGTGCTGATGTCACTAGTACCGAAGAGAACGGATTACACTTTTTAGGTAATTTTGGAAATAGATTCAATGGATTTATTGAAATCCATGCACTAAAATTCAATAGAACCATTCAACGGTGATGACTATTCGGTGGAAGAGCTGTATGGAATTTGACGATATTTTCATTCTTACTCAATCATTTTCGCAAACAGTGAATTTCAATGCAATCGATAATGCGGAAAAAAAAGACGAATTTATCAAAGATGATCCGAAAGACTTGATTATGGACGCAATTTCAAGAGGTTGATTCAAATTGTTCACCTTAATTCGTTGACTTTAAAATTAATTTCAATTTAAATTTGATTTTTCACCCAGATGATCAAAATGATACCAAATTCTTACTGGAAAATGTGTTTAACGGCGTCAGTGGAATTGAATATAAATACATGCATATTGCAGCTGAATCATGTAATAATCTTACTCAAAGATTCAAACCTTGAATTCAAATTTGAAAACATTTCATAAAATATTAACTTATGACATTTAGGTAAACCAAAGGTGGCCAAAATGTTAATAGAAAAAGGTCTAAATGTGAATGGTGATGCTGGAGCGGATAAATGGGGACCATTGCACGTGGCAACATATAATGGTAATTAATTTTGGGAATTTAAAGTGATATATGCATACATGTATAAGCTGCAACTTCTATTGGATATTATTTTGCCAGATTGTCCAGAGGTAGCCGAAATGCTTATCAAGAACGGCGCTGACGTGAATGCCATAATTCGTATCGGATTTACCCCACTTATTATTTCAGCACACAACGGTATGTTTTTTTTTTAAACAAAAAACCAACGGAACTGGAATTGTCATTAATTCGCATATTTTTATAGATCGTGCTCGAGTTGCAGAAATACTTATTGAAAATGGAGCAGATATTAACTTCAAAGATGCGTCATACAACATGAACGCATTAGAGTGGGCAAAATCAAGAGGTAGCTGGTATTTTTAGTATTTTGATACATCCCAATGAAATGAAATAATTTCATATCTGTCTTTATTTTAGGTCACAAAAGCGTGGTGGATGTGATTAACAAATACAAAAGTAATTCAGAAGTAACTACTGTGAAAAACGAAGAGTCCGACACTGAATACGATGGTTATCACTATGATTATCACGATGGTTTCACATTGAGTTATATATAATTATATATATATATATTAAGACTATTTTTCCGCATTTATTTGAAATAATAATAAATAATAAAATTATAAGACATTTAATGACTACAGACAAATTATTACTATTACATCTGTCGTTGGTGTGCCTTGTATAATGTATATGCCATGAAATCTTTACCAATAGCTACGATTTTTAAATCATCATATTTTGTTGTTGGATTTTTCAATCAATGTTGTCAATTCCACAAAACTCTTTATTTTTCTTATTTACGTCAGAATTACGATGAAATTGCGATCTATTCACAGTACAATGACGTCATTTGAATGGCTCTGGTGCAAAAAGCCGAAAGAATGTATTCGAATATCATATCAAGCTAAAGTTATTCGTTTTTTGCACATCTCAAGCACTCAAATTGCACTGTTAGCCCGCGGCATTTGCACCGTGCATCTGCTACGAAAACACGAAACAGAATACGGAGCGAGACACGAAGAAAGTAGTGTATTTTCATATATGCTTCGTGCCTTGCGTCTTATTCTTTATTCCCCTTTTATATATTTTTGTTATGTAGCGTTGCAGCCTTTGCCATGCTCCGTATTCTGTTTTGTGTTTTCGTAACTGACGCCCCGGGTGAACAGTGCAAATTGAGTGCTTGGGATACCGGTTTGAAATTATCGGAATGTTTACATTACAAACTCATCATTCTTTACAATTGAGAAACTTCGTTTACCTACCATTCACGTAGTGGTTTTCCCATATAAACAAAGAACGACGACGATTTTGCACTCCACTCTTTCTTAGCGCGTTTCGAATACGCGTGAAATCGATATAAATAGTTGTTTATTTTTTAAAACGTGAATTCATTCGCAACTTTTAGTTTGGAACGTTATCATCACAAAATCAAAGTCTTATATTAAATAAAAAGCCGTAATTGTTTGCAAGACTTCCTTCTGATCAAAATCGCATACATTTGATATATTTTCAATATGAAATGTTCGTTGGTTTTGTTAATTGTTTCGGTGATAATTGGTATGTTTTTGAATCCATTCAAATACATTTGCAAACGTTTTCTCAATGATTTTCTTGTAGCATCCACATTTGGTGATCCCCATGATCTACCAGAATATGCAGAAAAACGTTACCACTTGGAACCATTTTTTAAAGTAAGCATTTAATCGTCAAGTTTTCAGTGAAAAAGAAATCATTTCATGTGTCACCACAAGTGCTGAAGTGTCGTCGTTATTATTTCGATTACTTTTGATTAAAAATTCATTTATTTATAGACAAATTGGTTTAAAGCTATGCAATACTGCCACTCGAAGGGCATGCGATTGATAACCATCGCATCAAAGGAGGAACAACGAAATATCGAGAATTTCGCCAGAGAATCAGGTATTTAATTTTTCATTTCTGTACCATTTGTATTTCGAGAAACTTCAGTTTTTCCGTAAACAAAATGTTTTGGTTTTCTTTGATACTGGGCATAGATCTTGGCGATGAAAGCTTCTGGACGTCCGGCACCAGTTTGGGCGATCAAGTATTCTATTGGTTTGACAGCGGTAAAAAGATCACATTCACAAATTGGATCAATGGTGAACCGAATGACTTTGATAGCGACAGAAAGTGCATCGAAATACTTAATGAAACCGATTTCAAATGGAACGATTGCTCTTGCTTTGATAATAATAAACGCGTTATTTGCGAAGAAAACGTGTAATTTTTTATTTTTATTTAAGAGAAAAATTAAAATAAAATAAAGGATGAAATTATTGAAGAATGAAATGTCTTTCGTATTAAATCCTCAATAGGACTATTGCTTAATCGAAACGTGGAAAGAGTAAAAAAGTTAATTGATTAGATCGCTAGGTATAGAGGCATTGACACGTACCGGTTTTTTTAAAAACAAAAATCTATTTTTGCAGTGACATTAAATCTAATCAGTCCAAACGATATAATTCAATTTTGATGCCATAAATGAGTGCCGAAATCGTTGAAAACCCCTAAAGATTTTGCAAAAATGGTTTAAAAGAAAGACCTTTGTTATCTTGAGAACTTACAGTATTGAGACATAGATTCATAATCAGAAATTGTATTGGGCTATTCAGTAGCTAAAATGGCCAATCTCGCTGAATATAGCAGTTACCTCCGAAATAAAAAGTGCTTTATCTGATAGGTGCTGTTTTGATGAAACCGAAAGAAACTACCGTTATGAATTGACCTTCTGCGCTTTCTATCCAAAGAAAACGTCATTGATCTGCGATAAAATCTCTCACCCACATTGAATCTGTTTTTGAATTAAAAGGTGTTTCCTTTTGATAGAGATCAAGCGAGAGAGAGAGAGAGAGAGAGAGAGAGAGAGAGAGAAAGAAAGAAAGAAATTCATAATGTTTGCAAACAAAATCCCGAAAAAAAACGTACTTTATCTGATAGCTGCTGTTTTGGTGATACCGAAAGAAACTACCGTTAAGAATTGACCTTACGCGCTTTCTATCCACATTGAATCTGTTTTTGAAGTAAAAGGTGTTTCCTTTTGATGAAGAGCAAGCGAGAGAGATAGAGAGAGAAAGAGAGAAAAATGAGAAATTCATAATGTTTGCAAACAAAATCCAAACTTGTTTTATCATTATCAACAGATACATTAGTTTTTTGTTTATTTTCAACAGACTTTATGGGATTTCCAGCACGTTTTACACATTTCAGGATTAATACTTCGATTATTCAACATAGTCTTAATGCGCTTTTTCTTTTCTTTTAGTCATATTCATTCTTTTGCGTCATTCTACACGGTGAAGAGCGCTTCACGCGAATGAATGCAAAAAGAAAAGGTCAATGGAAGAATTACCAAGAAGAACCGGATTTTTGTTTATTTATAAATATGGACAGTGTTGCGTTTTTCACACTGGAGGTGCGCGCACATAGTAGACTTCGCACTCATAAACTGTGTGCGGAGCACACAATGCTTTTATTTTCAATGTGCACACACATTTACATAGAAGTTTGACAGTTCTCGACAAATTCAAAACTGATATTTGAAATGTCAATTTTCTATGCTAATGTGGGTGCACATTGAAAATAAAAGCATTTTGTGCGTCGCACACAGTCTGTGAGTGCGATGTATACTATGTGCAATTGTGCACGCACCTCCAGTATGAAAAACGCAACTCTGAATATGGATGATGCGCAACATTCTTGGTAAGACTTAAGGTACTTTCTTTCGTGGCTTTCGTGCATCTGAAGAAGAATATAAATAGTATTTTGGAGTCAATAGAATTCATTCGTTGTTTCATCCTCTGATAAGTTGAATCTTTGCTACAATTTTTTCAGTGAACGATCAAAATGAAGTCGAGTATCGTATTTTGCATTGTTTTGGCAGTAGTTGGTATGTCATTTTTCGTCCAAACACTTTAAAAGACATTTTATTTTATCTCGGTAAATATGACGTTTCGAATTTTTGCAGTGCCAATTTTCGGTGCTCCAAACTCAAAGGATGGAAACACAAAACGTTATCACATGGAACCATTTTTTAAGGTAAAATTTCACTTTATAGAATTTTATTCGACAAAAACAATTTAACCGATGATTTTTTTTTTACAAAAGACCAACTGGTACCGCTCGATGGCATTTTGTCATAATATGGGCATGCGTTTGATTAGCATTCAATCGGAAGAAGAACAAGAAAAGATTGTGAACATTATCAACGAAGCCGGTAAGTCACCAACGTTCCGTTTTCGTATGATTGTAGATTAATTATTTTCAAAATCAGGTCACCATGATGAGAGTTTCTGGATGGCAGCTACAAATTTGGGCGATACAATTTTCTATTGGTTTGACACGGGCAAAAAAATATCATTCAAGAATTGGGCTCGCGGTGAACCAGATAATGATCGAAGACAATGCATTGCTTTATATAACGAAAAAGAACTTCTTTGGAATGATATCGATTGCAATGAACAACATCGCATTATCTGCGAAGAAGACATTAAAACCAATTCCATTTAATTTAATCCATTTTGTAGATACTGTACTGCACAAGAAAATATTAAAAGATAAAATTAAATTGCAAAAGAAATTTTTAATGAGTTTCGTTCAAAAAAAAATATGAATATGTCTTCATATGAAAATAGTTCCATTTTCCAAATCTCTCTCTCATTTTCAATGTTCACTTCCTTCGAATTAATTCAGTTTAAATTTTTGTGATGTCAAATACATTTGCAATTTATAATACGAATGTGATCGCCAATAAACATTGTTTTGAACTGAATTTGCAGCCAACTGTATGCTATCCCCAATGGATTTTAAACCGAGACTGTCAGCTTTTTCTTTGAATTCTTTCAATTGATCGAGATGATAGTCTTTGTTCATGAATTTAGTGGCTGATTTGATCATTTTCGAAATAGTTGAGAAACCGTTACCGAAATATTCACTGATTTCTTTAATATTCGACCTTAGAAAATCGAATGCAATTTTCGAACCAAATCTATTTTCGGCAACAGCTCCGAATACTTTGTGACCGTCCTGCTTACGAATGCCCGACGATGGTGAAAGTATCATGTTCAAGTACCTTCAAGGAATAAAATAAATTACGAATCAGAGATTTTGAAATGGCAAATTGTCGAATGACTTACTTTGACCAAAGTTCTGGTTTCGTTGTGCAACCGAGTGCACTTAAAATGATATCTTTTTCAGATGCGTCAGCCGTTTCCAAGTATCGATTGTAGGCAAAGTTCCATTCCTTAGAGGAACCCCCACGCAATGCAGTACAAAAAACTATCTCCTTTATATTCGGATTGATGCTGAAAGAGAAAAATGTCATTAAGCTTGATATTTAATTCAAAGTGCAATTTCAAATTACGAAATTTGAGCTTTGTTCATCATCCATTCACGATAAATGTGTTGTGCCTTATTCACACATAATTCGTAATCGAATGAACAAGCATGACGAACGATTACAGCTCGATGAAGTAATTGCACGTGCGACTCATTTGACTTTTCAAAGCCCATTTCGTTGTAAATCGGCTTGATGATGCGAAGCATGAACTCCTGAAATCGAATGAAATTTTCTTATTTTTCTTTTCGGCTTTCTTTTTTCAGCTTTCTTTCTATCTTCCTTTCTCTACTCCCTCTTCAACCCTCTCCCCCTCTTTTCTCCTTTCTCTACGCCTCTATCTTTTCTGTGGTGAATAAATTAAAAAACCAATCAAACTTACCCTAAACTGTTCATAAAGTGGTTCTTGGCTCAGCATGCCTACGATAAACTCAATGCCAGACTTGGCAGCTGCCCATGGCAAAACGTCTCTCGTACGTAATTTACGTAAAAACATCAACGGAATATCGTATTCCAAAATTTCAGCGCGTGCCAAATTCAACGAGTCATCGATCAATTGCGCGATCACGACATCAGGCAAAGAATCATAACTGTAATTCAACGCCGCCCATGACTTATAATCATAATTAACACGATAGTAACCACAGCGACGAACGTTCAAATAGAAATAATCATCACCACTAATCGCATCGTGGAGTGTTTTGTTTTCGTTACTCTCAAGCCAATACTTTGGAATGGTATCCTCTTTATTGGGATCGCCTTCGGTCACATATGTGATTGGAATGTGCCATTTTTGAGTGTCATTGTTTGACATGCCATTTGGTAACAGGTACCGTTGTTGTGACACATGAATTGATGTTCCATTTCGTACAACACTTAAAATTGGATATCCAGCTTGGTTTGTCCAAGTCTCCATAATAGTTTCAACGGTCAGATTGGCGGGTAGTGTCTTATCTCGATGCCCGAATTCTGTCATTATCTTCCACAAATCACTGCGAACCGCATTTTTGTATTGAAACACATTCAAGTACTTGTGCAATGCTTTTTTGAATGTTTTTTCACCCAAAAAACATTGCATCATTCGGATTATGGATGCCCCTTTTGAGTAGGATATTGGATCAAATATACGACGAATATCAGCTGCAGTATTTACATCAAATGAAATTGGATGTGAACTTAAGTTGGAATCCTCTTCCATTGCCGCTTGTAGCTCGTTTATTGAAATGAAATCCAAATGTCGCCAGGACGGTTTTATCTAAAAATTAACATTCAAATTATGAAAGGAAACGATTTTGTTTCTTTTTACGATTTTTCACTAGTGAGTCTAAAAGTGCCGCATCTGCATACAAGAAAGAGTAACACTTGCAAGAAAAGTGCTCGCAACTCCGCGGTGACTATAACAGCTTTGACTACGCATCACTCTAAAATACTGACGTTCGCCATAATTGGCGCAAAAGGTGCGATTTTTGGACAAAAAAGCACAAAATGAGAGTATTCAAATGTACCACTCACCTCTTCAAGAGCAACGTAACTCATAAAAGTGGCGAACCCTTCTTTCAGCCAAAGATCATTCCACCATTTCATCGTAACGAGATTTCCGAACCATTGATGGGCCAGTTCGTGCGCAATCGTACTTGCCACACGTTCAGTACTTTTGGCAGGCGATCGTTGCTCTTCATCTGCCGATACCAGCAACGCCGATTCCCTGCAAACCAATCAAAAGTTTAGTCGAAATCTCACCAGTCAGTTCTTTTGTCATGAAAATCCGAGAGTACTGACCTGAATGTGATTAAGCCATAGTTTTCCATCGCGCCAAATCCAAACTCGGGCACAGCGACTATATCAATTTTGGGTAAATTGAAGCGAATCCCGAAGTATTTTTCGAAGAATGGCAAAATTTTGACCGTCATGTCAAAGGCAAACCTTTAAATGAAGATGTCATTCATGGAAAATAATAATGTTGAATAATTTCATGATAGCTTACTGTGTCAGATCGGCAACTGTCTGGCGGCTCCAAATATTGATTCGCGGTAATTCTTCGACAGGTGCGTCTTTTATTGATGTTCGAGATACATTCGTATTGACCAGATTCGTAGCCATGAATGCAACTAAGTACGTAGACATTAGGGGTGTTGTATTGAAATCTTGTCGAATATATCCATTTGGTAATCTCCTAATTAGAATTCAACGTAAATCAATGATTTTGAAAAGATTAATTCTGAAGAGAAAAAGTTGTGTTGTTACATTGTTTGTTTGCTGGGCATATTGGATAAGGCCATCGTCAGGTTTTCATGATAAATCAAGCTTATGTCGAATCGGGCCTTCTTATCAGGACGATCAAAACATGGGAACGCTCGCCGGGCGTCAATCGGCGAAAATTGAGTGCTAACCAACCATCTGAAAACATGAAAGAATAAACAATGATCAAAATCAAACTTTCAACAATAGTTCTAACTTTTTTCATTCCAGTCACTCCATTCACGGGAATTTGTTTCAATCGAATTTACATCATTTTTTTGAACAATTCTCGTAATATGAGAAAATGAAAAAAAAATCTCACTTTTTGTCGGTGGTGTCGATGTCGTCGTAGCCAACGCGATAAAAGCCTTGTAATGTAGTGGAAAGTTGACTGATAAATTCGATGTTAACTTGCAGTGATGTATTCTTCGGCATCTCCAGCAAATCAATGACATATATTTCATTGTTTTTACCATAATTCGATTGGATACTAAGAAGTCGAGTGACCTCTCCATTGATTTCAGCCACTACAAATGACATTTTTAACATAAACTCAATTTTATTCAATTTTATTGAGTTTTCCATGTATATTATTTCTGGAATTTCAGAACCCACCTTCAACCTTGTTAATCGTAATATTGTTAATATCCAAAACGATCGGTGGCCACTGTGTTTCATTGGCATCTTTCATAACATCGATGACAATATGACCAGAGCTAGTACCATACTGAATTTCTGGCCGCATAACCAACCTGTAAAGTGTCAAAATATGAAATGGATACAGTCGAAAAGATTCGTCAAATTAAATGGATTGATTTAAAATATAAAACTCACTTGTAGAGTGTTGGACTCCAACCTTCACTTAAATTTATCGTTCTTGGCATGAATTTGGCCTCGGGGTTCAAAGACACCAATCGCTCAGAAATAGGTTTTTCTATTGAGACTACGGTGGCACTCGTAGTACTAAACATCATGTGATAAAAAAATGGAAAAAATGTTAATTTCTTTTGATGCCATCACTTTGTTTCTTACTTACTCTTTTCCAAATAGTAAATAAATTAAAATTGTATAGACTAGCATGATGAAGAGATTGTGATTAACAATGTATCAATGAGACATGAAATCGGTCACAACTTGGAGGTGCTTGCTGCCGTCGATTTAAATTGGTTAACTGAATATGATTTTTTTTTAAATATATGAATCGAATCTTCAGAAAAGTGCTGATAAAAAATTCCAAATTAAATTCGGAAAAAATTCATTGAAAACTTCGTGAATATTCCGAACAAACTACAATTTGCAAAAATGTTCAAGCTTTCAAATTATTCGAATTCAAAGGATTGCATTACTATATAGGTAAAACTAAAAACTGTTCTCGAAATACAATTGGACAGAAAGTTGGACGATAAACTGTTGTCGACAACGTGGTACCTTTTCAACTGGTTTCATTTTGTCTTTCAAAATTGTGTAAAACCGGTGGCACCGGTCCGGTGCTGTGCTTCGTATTCAATAGTGTTGGAGAAAAATTATGTATGAAAGAGAACTCGTATTTTGGCCACATCAAAAATGAACCCACAAAAAAATTAATGAGGTTTTTTTCATATTCGATCTTTGTGGTGCAAACGTATTGCTCTTGGCCGTGAATCTATGTTTTGAAGTAAATCGGAGGCAATGGAATTTGTTTTCCGTAAGTTATTATCACGGTTACGATACAGACTGTTTTTATACACAAAAGACGGCTTTCTGTTTACTATGAACAACTGACGTAAGACAGCAACCAAATTGTATGATACAATGACGTATCAATTGCCCATACATTGTACACTATACAATACAGTGTATTGAATACACAAATACCATAAATTCTTCTTTCTTGCGAATGTATGAGTAATCGAAAACGTACAACAATGCGAATATGCCGCGTCGGAAACGAATATGTTTAAAGAGATAATGATCATAAAGTATTTTTTGTATATGTATTCCATTTTCGAAACTATCAAAGTTGTGACGGAACCTCTGCTAGTACGGTAATGACGATTCGGAGCCAAAATGAAGTAAATGCAGTTGTGTTGGTGTGGGCTCGTCTTATTTCATTTTTTTTGTGTGTTGCTTCGACACATATCGGATACATTTCAGCACACTTAAGAAGTAAT
This sequence comes from Contarinia nasturtii, assembly GCF_009176525.2. Lineage (NCBI taxonomy): Eukaryota > Metazoa > Arthropoda > Insecta > Diptera > Cecidomyiidae > Contarinia > Contarinia nasturtii. Next base: position 432,486 of record NW_022199372.1, on the reverse strand, counting down.
GCAGATGCGTTCATCAGCTGATTATGTACGATTCAGATCGTTTACATAACATGATTTACAATTAACTTTCCAAACCATTTAAAAATCATATTCGACAATTTCTGGATTTGAAAACAGATAAAATGTTATTTGGTGATTTAATTCAGTCATTAATTTAAGCTAAAAATAGACAAAATATGTCGACCTGTATGCTCTTCGCAATGAAGTTGGTCAATGTCAGCAGTCTTTTTAGTTCATGTGAGAAGTTTCGTATAAATCAGTGAATCGTGCATATCTTGACAGTAGTGTATTTGTATTTTGTTTTGTCTAACCTATAATCATAAAAAACCTATCTTTGAAGTATATATTCTAAAAATAAATTCTATTATAAGACTATTGTATTAAGACAAATGTCAATATTTTGCAGCTAAACGACAATAATAGACACCAACATAAATACTGCAATAAGCAATATATGCAATAAAGTTGATTGTAGCGGTGGGCTAATTTTAGTTTCCACGCGCAAGAGGAACGTATAAGACACACACTTTGGTGTATTGTGTCTAGTCTTGAGTGTTTTTTTGTATTCCGCGCATCTTTTTCTAGTGTAATGCTAAAGTAATAATTGGTGAATATGAAAGTGCAAATCGGATTGGTGCTATTGTTGTTTTTGTCAACAGCAAATTCATTGAAAATTCTTGGAATGTTTCCAATTCCGATATTGAGTCATTTTAAGTTTTTTCACTCAATTTTGCGTGAACTCGCTGATGCTGGCCATGACGTTACAGTTGTGAGTCATTTCCCAGATAACGATGCACCGGTGAATTACAAAGATTTATTGCTGCCAAAATCGGATTTGGCTTTGAACTCGGTTGATTTGGAGGTAAACATACGAAATTTAACATTTAACATTTTTACAGAAAATGTCATTTTTCCTGTTGAAAAAAAGGATAATCGAGTGTCCTCAGCATATTGAAGGTGAAAGTCTCAATTTTGTGTGCTCAATCGCGTATAATCAGTTGCCAGAATTTCGAAAATGCTGACATCAGCATCAAATGATAATGTGTGCATGCCTATTTATATTCATTCGTTTCGCATATTCACTCTTCTTTATTTCAAACGCACACGTTCGATTTAATTTTATAAGTGATTCAAAATATTTGCAATGTTGAACGAATGTATTTTGAGTTGAACTAAAAAAATAAACATAGTAAAATTTATCAAAATCACTCTATTTCACGCTGACTTTTTTCAACTTTAACCCGGATACTTTTTTAGATAAATGTCGATTGCTTTAAGCAAGTTGCTGATAAGACATGTTTTTATTTTTTGTATTAATATAACGTAGATCTAAATATGTAGAAAGTAACAAGTGAACATTGGATAACTCGACTTTAAATCAACGATTCACAATTGCATTGATAGCAAGAGCATATATCCATGAAAATTACCATTCTAACTCGGTCCCTTTAAAGATAGAAAACGGTGTGGATCACTTCTTCTCATCAATCTGCATTGGATAATTACCCTGCGCCATAAAAACTATCACAATCTGTATTATCGAAACACCCTAATGTGCTTATTTTGTAAAAAAAAAATATTGTCCATTTTGATAAAGTAATAATTTTTTAAAAAAGAATCAATTTCATTTACAGGTGTTTAAAAATGCGCCATGGAGTACATATATTGTTACATTTTGGAGATTACAGCAAAATGGATTCAAAGAATGTGATCTTATTTTCAGTTCCCCTGTTCTGCAAACAATTTTGAAATCGAACCAAAAATTCGACGTCATTTTATTGGAACAATTCAATAATGATTGCCTTATGGCCGTTGCATGGAAATTAAAAACGCCTGTCATTGCTTTAAGCAGTTGTTTGTTATTGCCATGGCATTACGATCGTATCGGTAACCCATTATTTCCATCCTATATTCCGAATGTGCTAGTTGGATACTCGAATAAAATGAATTTTTTTCAACGTTTCAACAACTGGATAGGCGTCAATGTGTTAAATCTAATGTATCAGTAGGTTCTACTCAATGTTGATACTAGAAGTTCATTAGTTGAGCGACTATTGATAATAAATTTTCAAAATTCTTTGCACATAGATACATCACAGTACCGGAGACTGATAAAATTATTCAAAAATATATGAAAAATGATAATGTTCCATCGGTCAGTGAGCTCGTCAAAGAAACAAGTTTGATGTTTGTAAATACCCATTACTCGATCAGTGGATCAAGACCAATGACTCCAATGATGATTGAATTGGGTGGCATTCATATCAAAGAAAAAAAGCCTCTCGATCCAGAACTGAAAGCATTATTGGACTCGGCCAAGAACGGCGTGATCTATGTGAGTTGGGGTTCTATGATTCGTGGCTCATCCTTACCAGACGACAAACGAAAAATACTTCTCAATACATTCGCTTCTTTGAAACAGAAAGTTTTGTGGAAATTTGAAAATGACACACTTCAAGATCAACCAAAAAATGTATTCATTCGGAAATGGTTACCACAAAGGGACATTTTATGTACGTACCATGTTTGCACAATCTTTTTCAAAAATAATCTCACATTCTGGTGTTTTTATCGTTTTAGGTCATCCAAATGTGCGTGCATTCATAAGGTAATTACATTTTGAAAGTAGTATGATCGTTAATGAGAAAACTTTCTAATTATATTCATTTGCAGTCATGGCGGGCTATTGGGAATTAGCGAAGCGGTTTATTGTGGCATTCCTATTATAGTGACACCATTTTTTGGTGACCAATTTCAAAATGCAGCCACAGTAGAGGCACGTGGCATCGGTTATATTGTTCGCTATAGAGATATGACAGAAGAAACTATCAAAATAGCAATTACCAATGCATTGTCACCGGAGGCGTTGCAAAGGGCAAAAACAGTATCTTATTCATTTCGAAATCGACCGATGAAACCGGCTGAAGCGGCTGTTTGGTGGGTAGAATATGTATCGGCAACACGAGGAGCTCCCTTACTAAAATCACATGCAAACAATTTATCAGTATTCACGTACTACTCTTTTGATATTTACATTACGATAGCGACTGGGCTGATTGTCATCATTGCATTATGTATTTTTATCATTCGAATGTGTTTCGGAAGAAGAAATAAATCAAAAACCGATTAAGATTCAATATCGAAATTTATATCAAGATTTTCTCAAAAGGAAAATTAAATAAAATTCAATCTATATTTGTGAATCTTTTTATGAATTTTGCACTTTGAAAGAAATGAAAATTGGCTTTGCTTATAGACAAAATGGCAAGTCATTGAATAATTTTCTTGCATCGAGCTCTGATTTAAGCAAAGTTGAACTGGAATTTGTAATAGTAGTAAAGCAATTTTCATATAAATCCACCATCGCCACTTATGACATAGACTGAATACTACACGGTTAATTTTGAAATTGAGAAGGAAAAGAATCAGCTCTGAAAATTGTTAACTGACGCCTCTTGTATTAGTCAAATAAGAAAAACTTCCTACCAAGTCGAATTTTCCACATTAGAATGGACTATCCGAAAGTCTAACCTATTACTAGGCCAAACTAATTCAAATAAAAACAAAATGTATTTTTAGAAACTGTAATACTTCATTTATTTCAATGAAACATGAATAAAGAAAAAAATTCAATAATGGGAGATTTTGAAGTTTAATTTCTAAAATCCAAAAACATTGTTGAATCATTGATTGCTTCTTCTATTAATTGAGAATTACTTGTGGATTTTGATGTGTCTGTTGTAATGTGCTTGTTGACTAAAGCATTTTGAGCAGAATCCGCATTGAAATGGTTTGAAACCGGTGTGTGTTCGCATCTGCTTCATAAGATTGCAGAGTCCATTACTTTTAAACTGTTGGCACACATGACATTGAAAACCACGTCGCTTACAATGTCCTTCATGATCGTCCTTTTCCGCTTGTTGATTGAAGTTTCTGTAGCAAATTGAACATTTGAATTTCAATGGACGAGGATTGATGTGAGTTTTCATGTGACGTTTCATATTAGTTTCCCAGGTAAATTTCTTTGTACAATCATTGCATTGGAATGGTCTTTCATCACTATGCAACCGCATATGCTCCTTCAAACAGCGTTTGTATATACAAAGTAGAGTATTTCTTGCATAAAAAACACTCGTAACGTTTAACTTTGTAAGCAACTTCATGTTCCAATTGTTCATTTCTTTGGGAAAATCCATGCAAACAGTTTGAACAACTAAACAGAAATTCTTTGACGTGCGTTTTCATATGCCTTTTCAGATTTTCTTTTGTGGTTAATCGTTTTGAACACAAGGTGCATGGAAACGGCTTCTCGCCAGTGTGAGTCAGAATGTGTGTTTTAAAATGGCTTTTCTTCAAAGTAGAATACTCGCACTTTGTACATTTGTGCTGTTTACCAATCGGCTTCGCTGCAGCTTGACCCTCTTTGCCATTGTACCTATTGCTTTTGCAGACACTATCACCGTTGCCTTTAGTTGCTTTACCATGCGATGTAGTCGCCTTTTGTTCACCCCGATCCGGTGATTGCATTGATACATCACTTTGATGACCACCACCAGAAATATCTTCAGCTTTCTTTTCAATATTTTCCGTTTTCACCTCCTCTTTAACCTCAACCAAATTACAAACACCATCAAAATCGTTTATTTCATCAATTTGATCCCCGACAATTGCATTATGGGGTCTGTTGTTGTCCAATTCTGACATCGGCAACATGTGAATGTCACCTACACTTTCTGGTTCTTCTTTAATCATTGGCTCCGATTTTATTTCGGCCTCAGACAATAGCAGTTCACCAGTTTCTGGCGGCAATTTGTTTAACCCATGTCTATCGGGTGGTTGTCTCTCTCGACGGCCATCCATTGCGACACACAAATCACTTGATTGATTAGCAAATACAAATATTGTCAAAAGAATACAAGAAAATCCATCACACCGCCATGACTTACCTCGAAATAAATCCAATCGCAACGCAAAAATCAAGTTCAATCAATGTTTTCAGCACAAAATAATTTTTTAGAATTTTTTTATGAGACTAACCAATATGGCGGTGTCGATCGAATAGAAATTTTATTTGTTATGTGGAATACGTTGTTATTACACTAGCACAGAGCACTATGCTAATCAGCAAATAATAAACGCACACAATCACACAACTTCACAATTAATGACACAATTAATGTTCGAAAATTGACTGATAGACGGGTTGTCGCTACATATTCGAATTCCTTGCAAGGCGACTTCACGATCCGAAAATGAAAACAGTTTTGGTTTTTTGGAAAATTAAATTATAATAGAAACATAAATCCATTTTTTTGCAAGAAAAAAACGGATTTGAAATAGTATAAAATGTTGTGAATGTTTTTTGATGTGAATTGGTTTGCATAGATGAAATTGAATTAGAATGAATCAAATGTCAACTTTGCGCTGATGTTGATGCATGAAGCCAATGTGTAAATTTCAACAACACCAAACTAAGAACGCATACAATGTGTGAACACAAACTGATTTTTTAGTGAAATTGTGTGTGTGATCAACGATACACTGTACTTCGTCAGGAGCAATCGGTCGTTCCAAGAAAAGATACGTACAGACGCGTTTCAAAATTTTCAACAATCACACAAAAAGGTAAAAATACATGTTGCTTTAAATAGATTTTTGTGAAATAACAAAATGTTCAAATTTCATAAATCGAAGCCGTAACATTGACTGTAAACATAAAAAATGATTTTTTCTCTTCTTAGGTTCGATACGTCCAAATGGCGTCCAATGAAGTTTCACCAACAAGTGGCCTAAATCTCACCGACATCAACTTTGATTGTCTGGAGAGAATTTTCAGTTATGCAACCATCGATGACTTGTTGAACATTGTGCATACTACCACACAATTCATAGCAGCCGCTGATTTGGTATTTGTACAAAAGTTTCAAGTCAAAAAGTTCCATTTATTTCATTTCTGGATCAAAGGAATGTACCACACCTAAAATTATCAACAATTTTGCTCAAAAAGACTTGTTGACAAAAATCAAAAATTAGTATGAAAAATGTTCATATTTTTCAACCGAATCACTTGAAACTTCGTCAGTAGCTAGATTATGGTCGAAACCCATAGTGAAATTTCATTTGTGGCCTGATACGAACATATTAAATCACGTGAAATTGATGAAAAAATTCGATCTCATCATCTCAGTATGGTTCCCATACAAAAATTCCAATATTTGGAGTAAAAATTTTTTTCGAAAAATGTGTGAATATTTTAGCAAGGTATATACAATTAGATTCAGTGAGGTACAATTCGAAAATGAAAATTGCATAAAAAACTTGTTTCTGGGTAAATTTTTATTTTGACATAATACAATATATTTATCAGGCTTGGTTTGCGCTGTGCGGAAAAGCAAAATTTTCAAAGATATTTTATTATTTAGGATGTTGATAATAATTCCTTGTTTCATGCTTTATGGAATATAAGCTCCTTATCGTTCTCTTCCATGATCAGCTGGATTATATCGCTTTACTTTATCCAGTGCACTTCGGAAAGAGCTATGAAACATGAACAAAAAATTTAAAATTTGAATTGCATTCAACTTAAAATTAAAGTAAACTTACTCAGCTCCGCCATTGTATTCTCTGACCTTTTGCTGTGCACTAAGTGAATGATTCAAAAGTAATATTAGGACCGGCCATAGTTATGTTTGTATTACCACTAATAAACTTACGTTGGAATGTCATCATTTTCTCTATAATGCGCCAAAAACAAACCAATATTAGTTAATGATTGTTTTTTATGTTTTTTTTTTAATTTAAAGCTTTTTTCAAACTTACTCTACAATATTAAATTCTTTCAAGCTAAGAGAAAACAATAAACATATAGAAAAGAATTAAAATTTGATTTTTTTAAATTGAGAAATCAAAACTTACCAGCCCAAAAAGAAAGTTGCCTTCTTTCCACGAAGTAATTGCAAACCTCTGTGATAAAATTTAATTCATCATGAATAAATGTGTCTTATTGAAAATTCATATTCGATATAAAACGTACTGGTTTCGCATTGAAGATGATATAGCAGCACTAAATATTTTAAAAGAAATAATTATTTAATTGAACACATTGAACACATTCTTATTTTGTTATTAAATGAGCTTACGATGATTCGCTAGAAAAAGAACAAAAAAAAAATTAAATTAATTATGAAGTTTTTGAGATGCAAGAGATGAACATTTTGAATAATTTCTATCACCCAATTTACCTGGCCATCATAATGACAGCAACAGCAGCAAAAAGAATGGCGAATGAATATTTCATTTCAGTTGGGTTTGGTCTGAACAAAGTTAATTCAGAAACTGATGAACTGAGATGAGTATCACCCCCTTTTTATAGGAAATATTAACAGGCCAACCTTGGATATTCAAATGGATTTTATAAACTAAATATTACGTTGTAAATTTGAAATTTGTTTTCGTGAAAACTAAACAATACGTTCAGCATCACATCTTGTTAGCTTGGTACACGTGTAACACTTTGAACAACTTATGATATTGAGAAACACATTTTTTTCCATATATTGTCAAGTAGAATGCAGACATTCTTTTATAATGCAAACAAGAACCAGATGATTTCTTGCGTAAGTCATATGACTCGACTGTTTATCGAGTTTCTAACGGCAATTCGAAAATATGTAAACTATGAATGTATATAAAATAAAGATTCTTACGGGAGTAAGACGAACTTTTCCGCACGGTGGTAGATGCGTATTTCATTAAGCTAGTTCAAAATGATATTTGTTCCATTTTTCAAGCTTTTCAAGCGGTGTAAATTTCGAGACCAAAAAATATGTTCCAACTTTGGCAACGAAATATTCTTTAATTTAATAGCAGAAGTAGCCAAGAAAAGATTTTTCACACTTTCATGATGAACCCATTTGTACGACATTTGAAAGTATTTTATTTTCTAACATAACACTATAATAAAAAATATGTCTGGCGTTAAATTTGCCATAAAATTATTTTTGAAACACTTTTCATAACTAAAGTCACAAAAAATTTGGATTTTTGTATGGGATCCATGTCTGTATGCTACCTTAATGACGTGAAACTTTGCACAGGCTATTTTTCCCACAAAAAAATAAAATTCGGTGGGTTTGGAGAAATTTCAACCAAAATTAAGAGTACCTCCCATACAAAATGTTCGTTTTGAGCCAAAAATTGAAATTTTTTTATGGGAGGTACCCCTAATTTTGATGAAATCTCTTCAAACTTTCAGATTCAATTTTTTTGTGATTTTTTCAAGGAAACTGTATCAAAAATTGATTTTATCTCAAAACTAACGTCGGATTCGGTTTTCTCGTGCCAAAAAAATCCCCCAATACATATTTTTGAGTGTTTAAGTCTACATTAAGTATGACTTTTGGACGAAAATTGGACTCTTTTTCATAGGTATCACTCCAGGCATGAATTTTTTTTCCATCAACCAAAGTCGCTCAAAATCTAATGATTTCTATTCCTCGCTACCACCAATCATCATGTAAAGTCAGATTTTGAATTAAGATTCTAAGATGAGCACAATCTTGCAAACAAATTTTGCGTACGACGTACAGAATAACATAAACCATGTTTAAAAACGCCAAATTCGTGTTCTCTGACCTCAATAATAGGTAGAAAACATGTTTCTGAAGTTTTCAAAATTGTGACCGATTACAATACTTTTCACCTTACACTGTGTGTGCGGAAAAGTAACAAGTCGCGTGTTCTAGCAAGATAATGGCTTAGTTACCCAAAATGTGCATTAGAAATAGAAAAATATTGAACACATCATATTCATATAGTTGACACAGCTTGACTAATTTGATAAATGGGGTTGACGTCCATGGCCTGGAAATGCCTATGTGCTTCTTCTTCAAAACAATACATACACACTAACTCACAAACATCAAAAGTATGCGCCATAACAGCAGTGCAAACACAAGTACATGTGCGCGCTACTCAGCTTTGTTTCTGATATGATACTTATCGACTTCTGCTGTACATGTGATGCTTGTGTATGTATTGTTTTGAAGGAGAAGCACATGTTTGAGTCTCACTCACCTCCGCCCCTTGGTGACGTCAAATAAACGTATCGGAATTTCCCAAAGAATGAGATAATTCCATACCAACTCACGAACGTTCTAAATTGCTAGCAAAGTTTTGACAAATTGAAACCTTTTTCGAAATGGCCCATACCCAATGTTCCTAAAGTTTCTAACATATTTTGGGTTTTTTCTAGCAGAATAGGTGTTTTCTACTCAAGCTCATATTTCGCAAATACTTGTCTGAATGTTTTATGTACACACAAAGCGCTGCTACCATCCAGAGCACAATAATATATGCTTTCTGAGAATGAGACATTTTGATTGCGTGACCAAACAATTGGTTCGAGCCAATTCAAATAATATGCAACTGATCCACAGCCATTACCGAACGAGACAATGCCAACAGCAATGGCTGTGGCTGTCCTATTTGGGTGCAAATAGGAAATAAGAAACACATG
>NW_022199372.1:395025-402969 GCF_009176525.2 Contarinia nasturtii | reverse complement strand
AAATTCAATTGGACATTTTAAATAGTTCACCACAAATATTTTATTCCACTTACATTTATTTTGTTTATCTCGAGACAAAACTGAATTGTTGTACGCACAATGTCAATAACACCAATAATAGAACGTGACTATTGAATGAAAAAAAAAGTAACAAAATAAAAAGAATAATTGATTGAAATTCAATTGGACATTTTAAATAGTTCTCCACAAATATTTTATTCCACTTAATACATTTATTTTGTTTATCTCGAGACAAAACTGAATTGTTGAACTTTAAATAAATTGTTTTACTTCGTACAATGCCGGCTTTTCACAAATGAAAACAATGCGATATCAACTGTCACTTTCAGTTTCGTGACACTTGTTCTGTCTCGAGGTATGAACGCACTCACATAAAAAATATGCAAATTGTGACGTCATGTAATCTGGCGGTGTAATCTCGTTTTTCTTATTAAAATTACAATTATAAAACGTATTTTGTAACGTGTAGATTACTCGAGGATATTACAGTAATTCGTTAAAAAAACGACACGTTTTTAATAGCTTTCAAAATTACTGCCGGACTGTGGTGTAGTTTAGCCTGGTGCGAAAAATGGACGAAACAACACGGTCATTAACAGAAAGTGGATTGAATGTATTTTTTGATTCGTTTGGTGCAGTTTTAGTGAAACTACATGCACTGAAACTCAACAATCAAGATAGATGTTGAGGAGGATGGTATTAAGGCCATTAGTATGAAAAATTTTAAATTAATTTTCATTTTCTACTTGATTTATTTGTCGACTGCATTGATTGTAATTCTGATTGAGATTGCTGTTTATTATTTCAAATAAAAAGGAACTTACATCCGTAAGTCTAACTTTTCCGCACTGTTTCCAAATTTCTTTCTTTACCGAACGAATATTTATTTTCCGAAAGATATTGAACATTCACTGGTAGTGCTGTACTAATTCAAAAGTAATAACTACCGAATTCTAATTTCTGAGTAAAGTTTTTTGGCCAATTAATAGACTATTGACGCATAAATAATTCGAAATATGTAAACAGGCTATTTTCCTTCAAAAAAATAACATTCCGAAAGTTTGAGGCAATTCTAATACAAATTGAAGGTACCTCCCATACAAAATTTCCATTTTTGAGTCAAAAATCGAAAGTTTTTTATGGGGAGTACCTCTATTTGTGGTTGAAATTTCTCCCGATTTGGTGAAATCATGTATTTTGGTACGAAAATAAGATCCACACGTTTTCATTGTGATTAACTGATTAAGTTACTGCAAGCATACATTTTTTAAAGAAGGTCGATCAATTTCGAGTGAACAAAACGCCCTAACTACATGACTTAATCACCGTGGAAACTTGTGAATCTTATTTTCGTGCCAAAATACATAATATCACCAAATTTATCCAAATTTGAAATAGTTTCAATCAAAAGTAGGGATGCTTAACATTCAAAATTTTCGATTTTGTGCCAAAAATCGAAAATTTTGACAGCTTAACCGAGAATGTACCGTGGTAAATCATGTTAACCATAAATACCGACCATATTGGACCATGTTAAATCATAGTAAATGGCCTTAAAACGTGAATTTTCAAAAACCAAAACGATTAAAATTGATTTCCAATGACGGTAGTTTACACTCAAATATCTAATGAATAAATTATATACATAGTATACAATATACATTGCTTTTGTTGTTTTGTTTTTCTGAGTTCAATAAACTGCCTATCATATGATTTTTGTTGATTTCAAAAAAGTCATCGGAAATTTGAATATGAAAATAGCATACATTGTTTTTACAGTCATGTCTTTTTGTCATTATTGAACAAGAAAAGTTGTGTTTGTAAAAAGATTTATGTTGTGAAAAGTTTAATATTTAAAAAAATGTCTCACACAAAAAAGTCATGTATTGGAAGAAATACTATAAAAGCAAAAAGAGAATAAAAGACAAATAAGGCACGCGAGAAATCATATGATCGTGTAAATCGGTTGGAAAGAGTGCTTTTGCAAATAAGTGAATCAAGAGCAGCGGAAACATCGGTTCAATGGCACAATCGTCTTGAAGTGAACAATCTACGAAATCGCAACTCTAGAGCAGTTGAAACATCAGATCAACATAAAGTACGTCTTGTGGCCAACAGTGTACGAAATCGAGATTCCAGAGCAACTGGAATATCGGTTCAACGAGAAGTTCGCCTGCAATTAAACCCAAAACATATTGAAACTTTAGTAACATCGGGTATGAGCTATCAATTTGTCAAAACTTTTCTAGCAATTTAGAACGTTTACTAATTGGTATGAAATTCCGATACGTTTATTTGACGTCACCCCCATTTATCAACTTAATCAAGTTTAGTCAACTATATGATTATGATGTATTCAATATTCTTTCAATTTCTAATGGACATTTTTGGTAAGTAAGTCGATATCTTTCTAGTACACGCGCCTTGTTTTACTTCTAATTGACGCATTTAACTTATTGAATTATAATTCTTAAATTATTGAATTATAAATCAATAATTTAAATGCGAATGAATTATAAAATACGAGTACAATAAAAAGAAACAATAAAAAGAATACAATACTTATAAAAAATAAAAAGAAATAAAACAATTATCATTGAGCAAGATTAATTGGCAAAGCCATCATTCATAGTTTACATATTTTCGAAATGCCGTCAGAAACTCGATAAACAGTCGAGTCATATGACTTACGCATGAAATCATCTGGTTCTTGTTTGCATGTCTGAAGGAATGTCTGTATTCTACTTGACAATATATGAAAAAAAACATGTTTCTCTATATCATAAGTTGTTCAAAGTGTTACACGTGTACCAAGTTAACAAAATGTGATGCTGAACGTATTGTTTTGTTTTCACGAAAACCAATTTTAAAAGAATTTAAATTTAAGTTTACAACGTAACCTAAAAATTCCGTTTGAAATTCCAAAGTTAATATTTCCAATAAAAAGGGGAGGAAACTCATCTAAGTTCATCAGTATCTGAACTAACTTAGTTTGAGACCAAACCGAACCGACATGAAATATTCATTCGCCATTCTTTTTGCTGCTGTTGCTGTCATTATGATGGCCAGGTAAATTGGGTGATAGAAATTAATCAAAATGTTCATCTCTTGCATCTCAAAAACTTCATAATCAACTTAAATGTTTTTTTTTCTTTTTCTAGCGAATCATCGTAAGTTCACTCAATAATAAATTAAGAAAAATTAAACGATCATTGTTCCATTAAATAATTATTTCATTTCAAATATATAGTGCTGCTATAACGACTGGAACACGGAATCTGTACGCTTTATATTGATTATGAATTTTCAATAATACACATTTATTAATTTTGAATTATTTATTAATACAGAGCTTTGGGATTACTTGATGGAGAAAAAGCATTTTACTTTTTGTGCTGGTAAAGAACGACTGTGATTTTATAACAGTTCATTATTCCATTTAAATGACCTGCTCCAAACTCATTTACTTTACAAAAAAAGCTTTAATTGGGCTGAAGCTTTGAATGTTAATTGAATGGGAGTGGAGAGTACTATAACTATACTTGAGTCATTCTTTGAATTTTTGATTGAAAAAATTCCAAATTTTAATTATTTTCTTTATACTTATTGTTTTCTTTCAGCTTGAAAAACAAGGGTATTGTCGGGTAAGTTTGAAAAAAGCTTTAAATTAATAAAACGGATGAATCAATAACTAATATTTGTGTGTTTTTGGCGCATTATAGTCAAAATGATGACATTGCAGCGTAAGTTTATTCATGGTAATAGAAACATAACTTTGGTCGGTCCAATAATACTTTTGAATCATTCACTTAGTGCGCGGCAAAAGATCATAGATTACAATGGTCAACCCGGGTGAGTTATCTTTAATTTGAAGTTGAATGCAATTCAAATTTTAAACTTTTTGAATTTTGTTCATGTTTTATAGTCCACTGCAACAAGCAATGAGGAAAACTACTCCATATAATCCAGCTGACCATGGTAGAGAACGAGGATAGAGTTATGGCTAAAAATCCATATATTATAATTATAATATTGTAACAATGAATTATCAACATCTCAAATAATAAAATATCTTTGAGTGAACGACATATATATTTGATATTTTTATTCATTTTACATTACCATGTGCGATACAAGGGCTTAATCCATTGTATATAACTTAATGTAAGAGTTTTCATCGACCATTACTGTCAGTGCTAATTTTCTTTCTTAGTTTTCTTACCAAAATAGTTTATCCCATCAAGTTTGGAGAAATTTCGATAAAAAACAAAGACATCCTTCATACAAAATCAGACCATATACTGAGCATAGATTTTGTGAGAATCCGATGATACACGCAGAAGCAGACATTAGGCTCGAGCTATGCATATAGCGGCTGCTATTTTATAGGTGCTATTCATAGGCGCTATTTAATTCGTGTGCTGTGTGTAACACCGAGTAGGAATATCATAGCCTACTATTCTTTTGTACATTTGAATGTGAGTACGAGAGAGATGTAGAAAATAACGCACAATATGCATAAATGCATTAAAACGAGATAAATAGCGCCTATGAATAGCAGCTATGAAATAGCAGCCGCTATATCCATAGCTCAAACCTAATGTCTGCGCAGAAGTCCATGCATTATTGCTCCTTCTAAATGAAGAATGTGTAAGACCCGAATTGGCGTGTGTATCTTAAACACAATTCGTTTGAAGGGGTAATAATGCACAGATCGACACTCATACTTACACACAAATGAAGAAAACAATGAATGAGTGTGTAATAGGGTTGGTCGTTCTCTAAAGATTTGAGGATATCATTGAGAGGGAGTGTTTTTCTGATCGACCATACCGAGATGATAAACTTTTGTTCTACGACTTTTTTTCAAAAAGTTGAAATGCGATCCCGCGAATCTGTAATTTAATTTTATGAAAAAAGCAAAAAAAAAATATTCAATGAGAAATACTACCATCCACGGGAACTCATTCACCGTTTATAATACGATCCGAGGAGCTGTACGCAAAAATTTGTTAACACGTCAACTTTCAACCAAGAAAAGTAATATGCATTGAAATTTCTTCACGATTATGTGAGTCAAAACATTCAAATGATTGTATAGAGAACAATGCATGCATTGTTGTTCGCGGTGACGTAAAAACTGCTACGTACCTTCGCATGCGACGGAAGACGCATTCTAAGCAAGTAATTTTAATATGCTGTGGATGGCAGCAGCGCTGAGCAATACTCCGGAATTTATTTCTCGTTTTTTTTTTTTGAGGGGTCAGTTGAAATTCATTCTCCAATTGAAATGTAATTTCATCCTTATATCCATAATAAAAACCAACCACAGATTCAAATTGAAGCGAATACCCTTTGCATCATTTCAGTCGCACATGCGTTTTTACAATCACACTTTTGCAAATTAAAAATAAAGAGTCTTACGGGAGTAAGACGAACCTTTCCGCACGGTGGTAGTTTCGTATTTTATTAAGAAAGTTCAAAATAATATTTTTTCGATTTTTCAAGCCTTTCAAGCAGAGGTGCGCACTGGGGGGGATTCAGGGTTTTACCCCCCACTTAGCTTGGTCACGTCCGGATTTCCGGGTCTAACTTTATCCCCCTCAAAATTTTATCACGTCCGGATTTCCCTCCCCCATTCAAGTACATTTTCTAAATACACATTTTTGTGTATATTCATTACAAAATTGCCTTGTTTTTTTTCATTTTCTGGCTAGTTTTGTAAAAAACTATCATTTTTTGAGATAATCGAAAGTACGTCATATTATTGAAACTCATTCATTATCATTTTCGTTCTCAGTCAAATCGAAAGTCAATCTTAATACAAGCGGTTTCAGGTTTTCGGAAGAAAATCCGGATTGACCCCCCCCCCAAGAATTGGTTATTTTCTTGACCCCCCCCTTCCGAAAATCCGAAATATGACAGCTATCCCCCCAAAAAGAAAATGCGTGCGCACCTCTGCTTTCAAGCGGCGTAAAGTTTGAGGCCAAAAAATATGTTTCAACTTTGGCAACAAAATATTCTTTAATTTAATAGCAGAAGTACTCGAGAAAAGATTTTTCACACTTTCATGATGAACCCATTTGTACGACATTTGAAAGTATTCTATTATTTTCTAACAATACACTATAAAAAATATGTCTGACGCTAATTTTGCCATAGAAATTATTTTTGAAACACTTTTCATAACTAAAGTCACAAAAAATTTGGATTTTTGTATGGGAGCAATGTCTGTATGCTACCTTAATGGTGTGAAACTTTGCACAGGTTGTTTTTTCACAAAAAAATAACATTCGGAGGGTTTGGAGAAATTTCAACTAAAATTAAGAGTACCTCCCATACAAAATATTCGTTTTTGAGCCAAAAACTGAAAATGTTGTATGGGAGGTAACCCCAATTTTGATTGAAATCTCTTCAAACTTTCAGAATGTTTTTTTTGTGTAAAAAATAGACTGTGCAAAGTTTCACACCATTAAGGTAGCATACAGGCATGGCTCCCATACAAAAATTCAATTTTTTTGTGATTTTTTCAAGGAAACTGTATCAAAAGTTGATTGTATCTCAAAACTAACCTCAGATTTGGCTTTCTCGTGACAAAAAACCCCCCAATACGATGACAGTATGACTTTTGGACGAAAATTGGACTCTTTTTCATAGGTATCACTACAGGCATGACATTTTTTTCCATCAACCAAAGTCGCTCAAAAGCTAATGATTTCTATTCCTCGGGACCCCCAATCATCCTGTTAAGTCAGATTTTGTATTAAGTTTCTACGATGAGCGCAATCTTGCTAACAAATTTTGCGTACAACGTACGACGTACGACGTACAGATTAACATAAACCAAGCTCAAAACGGCCTGATTCGGGTTCACTGACCTCAGAAACGTCCAGAAAACATGTTTATGAAGTTTTCAAAATTTTGACCGATTACAATACTTTTCACCTTACACTATGTGTGCGGAAAAGTAATATTTTGAAGTGAACATACAAACACTCTTCAAATAAAAATTCACTCAATCAAGTAGAGGATTGAATCAAAATCGTTTTATTTCACAAAATTATCTCATTTCTAGTTTGGCCATAATCAGTAATAATTTGTGTTAGTATTTAGGTCTGGTTTTTTTCTGAGTCTCTTGTTTGGTCATGGCTTCTTGGAGCTTCTCAAAGAAAAAGTTGTCCTTTTCGGCCCACTGGTAAAATGTAAATTGGCCAGTGCCTGTGGCAAATATGTTGGCTCCGTATTGAATTAGTAATTTTGCTATTTCTCGATTGTTTGAAATTGAAGCTGGAAAAAATAAAATTTGATTAAATTTCAAGCGAAAATTTCCATCATCTATCAATCACATCTATTACGATTAAGGGCAGCATAATAAAGTGCTGTGCCTGAATTGTCTTTGGCATCTATGTTCTCAACACCTTTCTCCAGAATCAGTCTTATCACCACAGAGAGAAAATTTACACGAATACACTTACAGATTCTGTATAATTTTTGACATTTTACGTATTCTGTATAATCAACAGAGATATTGTACACTGTCTGTATAATTCGCTATTGATTCATCTGTCAACTCATCTGGCAACATTTTAGATGCGATGACATATAAATCAATAGCGAATTATACAGACAGTGTACAATATCTCTGTTGATTATACAGAATACGTAAAATGTCAAAAATTATACAGAACCTGTAAGTGTATTCGTGTAAATATTCTCTGTGTGACCTGAATGTCTCCTACAATACAATTTGTAGAATTAATTGATTTCAAAAAATTAACTTTTCTTGATTGAAAACGCAATAACGATCATGATTAAAATTTAAGAAAAAATATCAATATACCTTTGAGAACGGCGGCATGCAATGGTAATGCTTTTGTATTAATATTTGCTCCATTGGTAATGAGAGCTTCGACGATATCCGCA
>NW_022199372.1:351602-395015 GCF_009176525.2 Contarinia nasturtii | reverse complement strand
TATTAATATTTGCTCCATTGGTAATGAGAGCTTCGACGATATCCGCACGATCTATTCGGAATATAATTCGATTAAAATTAATCTCGTTTTGATATTTATTAAAAATCTCAATCATAGTACGAGTAAACTAAGTAACAGTGATGGTTTTGCGTTAGCCAGCGTTGTCTTAGCCTCGGTGTATACCAACATTTGGTGTACACCAATCGTTAGCCAGCTAACTGTCTACACTGTCTATGTGACTGTGTATGATAGTATGCGTGTGAAAACGTCCAATTCTCCTGACGTGTGTTAGTGCTGGCTTACGCATTCGTTAGCCGGTGTACACAGTGATGGCAAATTAGCCAGCTAATGTGCTCATCACTGGATTAGCCAGCTAATGTGCTCATCACTGCTAAGTAATATGGAAATTAGTATTGAGGGGTCTTTTGTGAAGCAAACCCTATTCAATATGTTACCTTTTGCAATTGCGCGAAGCAATAGTTGATCGTCATTTAGCTCGGCTCCATTTCGAATGAGAATTTTTATAATTGACAAATCGCCTAAAAGTATGATTTGAGGGGAATAAAAGGAGGAAGATCTGTAATAGCGACTTTACTCATGTCTTTAGTAACTTATGCGATGAGAGATAATAATCGGGGAGCGCAAAACGCCTGAAGCTTTACGCACACTACGGCGAGTCGTATTCTTGTCAAAACTTTAAACACTTTACCTGAGTGAAAAACACTTACTGACCAAAGACATTAGTTCAAAAACGCGGTTTCCCGTTTTACTTTCAATTATTTAATTTAAAAAAAACTAACCCCCACTAATAGCCCAATGTAGTAATTCGGCACCATTGTTCTTCACTTCGGCACCATTTTCAATTAGAATCTTTACAATATCCTCTCTTGCTGAAAATGAGAACAATTTAAACAAAGAATGATTAACTATTAACCATTTCGGCGCCTATTCATAATTCCGCAGGAATAATTCCCGCTTATTGGAATAAAACTACTCAAAGGAGTGTTGCCACTTTTTTTATTTTCACGTATGCATAAATTTGAAATTGTTCAAGAATGTTAATTTTACCATTTCTTGAAGCAATGTGAAGTCCTTGCCGATTAAAGTAGTCCTTGGCATTAACTTCGACTCCATTCTCAATAAGACATTTTATTATGTCCAAATTACCTGTGAAAAAACACGAAAATCACCTTTATAGCTGCTTTCCATTTCTTTTTTGAGTTTATTCAAATCAATTAGGTTCATACCAATTTCAACTGCCAAATGAATTGGAAACACTGGATATTCACCGTTTTCATACTTGAAATTAACATTTGCACCATCTTCAATGAGTTTTATAGCCTCTGATGTTTGATCTATACTCAACACAAATAGTGGTTTCAATACAACTCCAAAATTGCAAATATGACGTCACAACTTACTTGTCTCTAAAAAAGTACGTAGTCTGGCCTCTTTGCTGCTTCTTGAAAAATACAAAGTTTAAGAATCGGTAAAATTTCATTTGTTCGATAAGTAAGTCACAAGCAAAACAGAATTTCTTCCGCATTCTTCACAGTTCATTCGCACATTCTTTCGTTAATATTCTCATCACGTTCTCTATTACACACCAAGTTCTTTGACATCATTCAAAATAAACAAACAATAAACGAAGCATTTATAAAATCGAAACGAGTCAAATTACAGGCGATCTTTATATGTGAAGTAATGTCTTTTGTTGGAAAATAATTCGATTTCAAAACGTTTGCAACCAGTTTTTGAGACTTCCGTTGAGTAAGATTATTTTCCAAATTTCATTTATCTATTGAGCAAATACATTGCTCAAAAACTCGTTTTTTGGCATTAGAAAAAGTGCGAAATTACATAGGAGTACATCGCAGATGTTGGTTACCCATTTTTCACTTTTATGTGGACTGATCAACTTGGGTCTGAGAGAGTTATGACATTCAATCGAATCACTTCACTGGTTTTCAAATTGACATTTTTAAAATGGGAACTTCTAGGGGAACTTGGATAAATGTGTACGAAAACAAACGACACTTTTTATAAAAAAAACATTCAATCGATGTTAAACTACAAAAACTTTGTATTTCTTCACAATTTTAGTCAGTAGATTCATGCATTTCAAGAAATATTTACGACGATAAAGTTCTACGGTGTACTTACGACGCTTGTTGTTGTGATTCTGGAAAATAACACAAATTCTATTAAACTAAAAAAAATTGAATGAAATGTGATTGTAAAATTGAGCACTGTCAAACATTTGATGGAATTAATTAGTATCACTTCGTCCAAAAATCAGAATACCTGAAATTGTTCCGGCAATGGTTCCAAAACAAAGTATAAACACCATTAATGTCGTCATTTTTTTTTTTCGAAAATTAATTTTGTTCGGTGAATTCATCCAACAAAAAATGAAACCAATGTGAAGACGTACATTGAACACCGATCACTAAATCGAAATTTGTGTTTGTTCATTCGGCGAACGGTTTGTTTCTCCCACTCTGATAATTTTATTTCTCTTTTGGCTGTTTCAATTGCATGTCGTTTGTGAGTCGCTTATTTATCAAGTTTATTCTTCTGAGAAAAAAGAACGGCTTGTTATATGGTGTGAACGTTTCATTTATGATTGATGATTATTTAACGGATTCAAACTCATAGCTTTGCGTTTTGTATGAAAAGATTAGTGTACTTCAGAAAAATCAGTTAAACATGTAATTACTAGTCATCATTTTGAAATTTTTAGCGGGTGGACAAATAAGTGAGACGGATTATTAAAAGATAGACGGACGGACATCTACATACACCTAAATTATGCCGCCGGAGATCTTCAGAGATGGATTAATCAACAAAAAAAATGATTGAGGTATCCGTCCGGTCTTACCGGATACTGTTCGTCCAACTTATTTTACCGTCCACCAAAAAGTGGTGGGCGACGGACAATTTGTCGCGATGGACGGACAGTATGTCCATCCGGACCTATGGCCGTTAGCCCTTATCTTATCTCGATTTTTAAATGTTTTTAAATTACCTACAATCAATCCAACGAAATATGTGGAAGTATTTATTTTGAAACCAAAGTATTGAACGGCATTGAACGTGCATACAATGTGATGTATTTTTTGCATTCATGATGGAAAAAAACACTTCGACTGCATTCTTTAATTTACACTACTGTCTACTGATAAAGGCTAGGATAAAGGTGATTGTGTGTAAACCATAGAAATGTGCATTAACTATGTTTAAAATGTCATGCATGCGACAATGTTTATTGTATCACTTTAAAAATAACGAATATTACTCATATTTGTGGAATTTTTATGGCAGGAAGAGATTTAAATAATGTTTAATTTTGAGAGGAGTCACAAAATTCGTAAAATCAATCGAAGAGTTCATTCAAAAATGGGTTAAAATTGATTTTTTAAGGTCGATTCGAATACACGTGACAATCTATCACCTACCTTATCTTGAAATCAATGGCTTAAAAGTAAATAGAATTAAATCTAAGGTTTCGTTATTTATGTAAGTACTTTAACTTGCAGTAGTGAACAAATTTCTTATCTAGCGCTCAATTATTGATAATCAATATCTGTATGAAGACACTCAATAGACTCCGTTAGATAGCATTTGGTGTATCAACAATTAACGAAGTTTCTATCACGTCAATCTATCATAACATTTATTTAGTTTTATTGCGTTAGTCAGACGTGCAAGTTATTTAAATAGTGTCATTTTATTAATTTAATGTTTTGACAATTTTTGCGCTTCGATTGTAATTTGTCTAATAAGGTAATAGGAGTGAAAAAATGAAAATAAAATGGATCCTGTGGTTGAATAAGCTGATGAATGGTCATTTGGAAGTGTTATGTATCACTAGTTTCATTATTTCACTCATATTACTTGGGCCAATGTGCATCATAATGCCGATTTATTTGTTGGTAATTGCAAAATTATTTCTTTACACCATTTAATCCATTCGAAGATGATGTCAGGTTGGAAAATTGTTGTTTTTTTCTCTTAAAATTCCAGATTTTCGGAAATATTTATTGGAAAACTGCTTTCACGTTGTATTTCGCGTTCTATTTGTATGACATTAAGTCGGGCGATCGTGGTGGACGAGGTGCTGGGGTGGCCTGGATAAGAGGTTTGAGTGTATGGAAACATATCCGTAACTATTTTCCAATCGATTTAGTTAAAACCGTCGATCTATCACCTGATCGCAACTACTTAATATGTGTATTTCCTCATGGAGTTTTGAGGTACCTCCTTAGGAAGAAATTTGAGTTTTACAAATGATTTGGTACTTTTACATCCCCCCATTTCATGTCGTCATTCAATTTCAGTTTTGGAGTAGCGGGAAATTTCTGTACTTCGTACTCAAAGTGGAATGAACTCTTTCCGGGCCTTCGACCCAAAGTTGCAACTCTCAGTTTAAATTCACTGATGCCGATAGCGCGTGAACTATGTTTAAGGTGATGTTTTTCCAAAAAAATTATTTGTGCTTTCATTATTTCGAATGATTTTTAATTCATTAGTGTTGGATGTTGTTCGGCGTCGGCTAATGCACTGACTATTCTCTTGAAGCAATCAAATGATCCAACTCACACATCCAATCAAGATGGAGCTACTTCAAATGCAGTAGCTTTGTTAGTTGGTGGCATTCGTGAACAACGACGTTGCACTTATCCGAATAGATATCGATTTGTTTTGAAAAATCGCAAAGGATTTGTACGAATTGCATTACAAACCGGTGCTTCACTCGTGCCTGCCATTTCATTCGGTGAAAATGACTACTATGATATAATCGAATCGAAACCCGGTTGGTTGAAAAGAATTTTCAAAAATGCCGAAAATTGGCCACCACTTTACTTTGGCCGCGGATATTTTCAGTATAATTTTGGAATACTGCCCAAGAGACGTCCAATCACAACTGTCATCGGGCCACCAATTCATTTGAGGAACATTCCCATCCCAAGTGAAGAAGAAATTAACGAAGTTCACGAACTGTTTTGCAAACGACTTGTCGAATTATTTGAAGCACACAAAAACAAATATGTGCAGAATTTTGAATGCGTTCATGTGGAGTTTGTGTAAAATGGAATTTTTAAACACAAACAGAAAACTTGTGTAAAATGTTGTTGTTTTTTGCATAAGTCACTTGATATTTAATTAGAAGTTTGTGAATTGTTACACATGAATATGACAAATATTTAATAGATTTAGAATGAAATAAAGAGACCGTTAGACTGGACAAAGAAAGTGTTTTTTTATCAAAGTTTCTCATCCTAATTGGTGAAATATATGAAAAAATTACAAATTTGGCATTATTATATCAAAAATCATTCGAAGTATACACAAGGAGTCTCCTTGAAGGAGATATTGATCAATCACAAATTTGTATTATGCGATAGAAAGTGTGAATTATTACTGGTGTGTAAGGGGAAAGTATTGCAATGGGTCAACATTTACGACATCTCAAAAACATGTTTTCTGGACGTTTCTGAGGTCAGAGAACCCGAATCAGGCCGTTTTGAGCATGGTTGTTGTGGGTCGCTTCCACGTCGTACGTCGTACCTTGTCCTCTGTACGCAAAATTTGTCCATCGATTATCTCACCCCCCAGAAAAGTTTTAAAACCTGACTGTACAGGATGATTGGGGGTCGCGAGGAATGGAAATCATCAGATTTTGAGCGACTTTGGTTGATGGAAAAAAATGTCATGTCTGGAGTGACACCTATGAAAAAGAGTCCAATTTTTGACCAAAAGTTATACTTTATGTAGACTTAAACACTCAAAAATATGAATTGGGGGGTTTTTGGCACGAGAAAACCGAATCCGACGTTAATTTTGAGATACAATTAGGTTTAAACAGAGTTTCTTCGAAAAAATCGCGAAAAATTCAATTTTTGTATGGGAGCCATGCTTTTATACTACCGTAATGACGTGAAACTTTGCACAGGCTGTTTCTTACACAAGAAAATAACATTCTGAAAGTTTGAAGAGATTTCAATCAAAATTAGGGGTACCTTCCATACAACATTTTCAGTTTTTAGCTCAAAGGCTGAATTACTCTTAATTTTGGTTGAAATTTCTCCAAACCCTCCGAATGTTATTTTTTTGTGAAAAAAATAATCATGTCCTTACGATACCATGCAGGCATGATTCCCATACAAAAATCCATTTTGAAGTGTGAAAAATCTTTTCTCGAGTACTTCTGCTATTAAATTAAAGAATATTTCGATGCCGAACACATTTTTTGGCCTCAAACTTAACGCCGCTTGAAAGGCTTGAAAAATCGAACAAATATTATTTTGAACTAGCTTAATAAAATACGCAACTACCACCGTGCGGAAAAGATCGTCTTACTCCTGTAAGACTCTTTATTCGAATTAAACATAGGAAAAAATTTGCTAATAAATCAGTCAAGTTGAAAATTCTGCAAATTGAATTAAATTAGGAGAATTTATTCAGTACATTTCGAACCAAGCGATTTTTGTTGATATTTACTTTTTGTTGATGTTAAAATCATTTTTATGCCTCCACCCATTTTTACACTAATACAACGTTCATGCATATCGTTCCTGTGACAAAGACAACCGAGCAGCCAATTGAGTATATTGAGATATATTCCGCCAGCTGAATCAGCAAACGTCAGGCGCTGAAATGGTGTGAAAATAGATTGTTATAGCTATAAAAACACTTCCATTGTTACAATCAATTGTTTTCACTCCATTTCAGCATTTTAAGGTGACGTTAGCTGCCTGGCTGAAAATATTTCAATAAAATGTCTGGTTAATTTATTTTAGTTTCACATCGATAACGCTTAATTGTATTTTACTGTCTTAAAGTTCAAGGCTTGTACTGTCAATCTAAGCGACTTTTTCGACTGAATATCATAAAATCGCATCAAAAAGACCGTATAACCACATAAAAAAACATTTAAGCTAACAGACAAATAATGAATTTAAAAAAACAAGAAATTTATTAAAAACTGGACGCGTACGTGCCAGGCAGTTTTATAAATATTTTATTCGAAAAACATACGATGATTATTCGAAAAATTGGACTATTTAACATTTCTCAAACTCAATTTTGTTTCGTCGAAATTCGATTACCAAACATCGTTGAATATATATTCAAAAGAGAAGAAACAGTAGGCATAGAGAATGAGGCATTTCATGAGAAATGACTTCTCCTTGCTTGCTGTTGAAATCCATGTGAATATTTCTAGGAAATTTTATTTCTTAAAAAAAAAAAAAATTGTAATCTTGTTTGTTTATTGACAAGATTGTCTCGTTATCAAACACGTTCTATAAATATACCGCTTATAAAGTCAGTACACACAGAGTCACAACGTTCAGCATAGTCCAGTGCTTATATCGCAATGAATCTATTGTCGTGGTTTAAATTTCGATCGCAAAAAAGTTGCAAATCGGCAAATTTGTCAGTCAAAACGACAAACGAAATCCATCCAAATAGCAAAAGA
The DNA here is from genome assembly GCF_009176525.2 of Contarinia nasturtii. Taxonomy (NCBI): domain Eukaryota; kingdom Metazoa; phylum Arthropoda; class Insecta; order Diptera; family Cecidomyiidae; genus Contarinia; species Contarinia nasturtii. The sequence goes on along the minus strand of NW_022199372.1, from coordinate 387,532 downwards.
AATGTTTGTGCACCAAAAATTCATCAATCTTCCGAATTTTTGAAACTAAATGCGGATTGCATGGAAGAGATTTGTGAATGGCTTTCGTTACGAGATTTGGATACATTATGTGAAACGTGCAAAGTGATGAGACAGTTCGTTGTTAAATATTTTCAAAAAAATTACGCAATAACTGGTCTTTGTGAAAGTAACTGTATGTCTGTACACGGAACATATACGATTGACATCAGTAACTTGAGTCCGTTTATAAAACATGTGATGATTTGCAACGATCAACGAAGAGACAGTCGTTTTACATATATTTCGGAAAATTGTCGATCAGTGGAACAGCTCAGTTTGCATTTTGTTACATTGTCTGATGATAGAATCGCCCTCCTCAAACCGCTTCTCAGCAAAGTGCAATGCATTGTTCTAGCTCAGCCGCGCTTTCAAGGCGAGTTTTATGAAAAATTCCTAAAACATTGTGGAAACTTATCAAAATTGTGCATGCAAACGGGCAGGGAAATCTTAATGGGATCGTCGAACAATTGGATGCAACGGAAATATCCATCACTTAAAAATGTGGAAATCACACAAATTCCAGCGACCAAATTCAATAAACTCAAAGTTTTTTTCGAGAAAAATCCACAATTAGAATGTCTTGCCGTCAATTCGAGTTTGGTGTGGAAAAATCAAGGGATTTTTTGTAAGTGTAAGGTGAAACTTAATGATTTTGCAATCATTATAAATTTTGAGAAATCACGCGATTATCCAGCTTACTTTCAACTATTTAATCGACTTCATAAGCAAGGATTTTTTCAACAAATACATTTATACATCTATGGTTTCGATAAAAGTACTATTAGACAAATGGAATCGCTGCAAGCATTTGTTAAACTTTATGTTGCCAATTGTACATTAGATAGAAGTGTTGCATCGTCATTAGTTGGTATCAAAGAACTTGCGACGGACACAAGTGAAAATTTTAAAGACATCGAAAATTTGGCTAAAGACCTGGTGAATCTCGAACGTCTTTACATGCAAAGCGCGAGGATTGATGATATTTTGCCATTTATTGAACATTCCAAGAAATTGCGGACAATTCAAGTCAAATATTTGAAAATTGAACAATATGCTAATTATGGAACACTCGATTTGTCGGCGTTGAATACGATGAGGGAACAACTGAAGGGCGCTCGAAAAATTACTTTTTTCATTGCAGAAAGATTGTATTTGAAAACGAAATTTGTTAAAAACACCACCGAATACCCATTGATCGAAATAAAAAGGTCGGAGTCATACGAATGGGACCATCACTTTGTGATCTGAATCCGTTTTTTGAGAAAAAAATATATTTTTTAAATTTTTTTTTTGTATTGAATTAAACTTAGAATTAAGGTAATTTTTCCGAAAATCATTTAGTGTACAAATCGACTGGCTTATCAATGTGTTTTTTTGAATAAATGAAAAAAATGACTATTGATTTATGTTTTAAAACAAAAAAACTCGTTTTTCTTTGTAATACTGAACTTTGGAAAAATTGATCAAAGATTGGTGGTTTTTAATTCAATTAAAATATTGTGAAAACACTTACAAGGTAAGTAGTTAAATGCCATATAAAATCAGATGTTATCGGAAAGATTTCTGGATTCATATTTTGCTATGGTTCATATTTTATCCTGTAAATTTCTTATTTGCCTTAATATTTAGAATTACTTACTTCTTCTGAAAATTTAATGACGAATATGTGTTTCTTTGTGATGAATGAAAGGAAATAAAACTCTTTTTAATGTTTTTACTGTTGATTTTCGGCTAAAAATGCACGTGAACAGATGTTTAATGTTTATTCAAGAATGAACTTCAATTAATGATTTTTAAAACGAAAACAAAATATGTCTTTATTTGTAAATGACAGTTATAGACAGTGAAATATACTTCATTGAAATACACTTGTGTAAAAATTAAAATAATTGAAATTAAAGTGAAAATATTGTCGACAGAGGAAATGTTGAATAAAATGTATCGTCATAAAAATGAAAATGGACGAATCCATTCACATGAATCCACTTATCTTATTTCGGTGAAGCTCAAATTGATGTCGCTGTTTCTGGTTGTCCATTTAGTAGTCAAGCTAGGGGGTAACCGCGCTCACGGGTCTTTATCGACTATTGTCTCCAATTCTTCATCTTCAAATTTTTTTGGTTGGCCGTTCTTTGTCGCTTATGTCAAAATCACCACTTTGAAAACGTGCAAACCACTGTTGGCATGTTCTAATATTTGGGGTATATTCCGGGTAAGTTTCCTGGAGCAGACGATAATAACTTTCAGATGCATTTTTCTTTTGATTAAAAAAGAAAAGCGAAACTTCCCGTAAATGCTGTTTTGTTGGAACGTAATTCGAAATTTTCAATGCAATAATAAAACTTGTGTGTGAAAAATTATATTCACTTTGACAAATCAATTTAGCGAATTTTTTGACACTCTTTAAGATAGAATAGCTGTCACTATCAAAAACTAGTACACATGACAATTAAGAGGTTAGTAACAAATGCGAAATTATTAAGTTATACTCCAAATAAATTAGTAGCAATCAATCTAGGGGCTCGGAAGTATTTTTTATTCGCGAAAAACCATGCATATTCACGAATATTGGTCCATTTTGAGTAGTGAACAATAACTTCACTTTCTGTGAATATTCGTGAATAAAATCATTATTCCTTCATCATTTATTATCGTAAATACCCAAAATGGCGGCAAACGGTGCATGTCATTTAGTGGAACGTCATTTATAAAATCACAAAGGCTTACTATAGGAATATTAATTACAGAGTTCTCAAGGGGCTCCCGAATTTTAAAATTTTGAATTGAATGACATTTTTTGGATATTTATATTTTTAATTCTAAACCAAATTCCGAGTCCGACCGATGCCCGACCGTAAAAATCGGTCGTCGATCGGATTCAAATAGACAATTGTCGGGATACGGGCGGATTCGGATCACAAAAATGTGGCCCGTTGAGAACTCTGTTAATTACATACTTTTGAAGTTCTTCATCCAAATTATTTTTTTTGTTGAAGAAATATAAATTTTTAGCCTGAAAATTGTTTTTATGCAATAATAACATGATTATTAATTTTATTTTGTGTTGTGTGTGTGTTTCAAATCGCTGCTGTATAATTACAAAAAACTACGATAATCACGAATATTTGTAATATTTGTCACTATATACCAAATTCATACAAAACTGTAATTATTTGATGTTTTTTTCAAGTTCCGAGCCCCTAGCAATCAATTCTATTACATAAAGAAATAAAATATATTCATAAGAAAAAGACCAAGAAAAAGAAGAAATTACGTGTTTTTTCCTTGTATTTTTTATTTTCGGTTGATTCTTTTATTATAAAAAATGTTGTGTCAATTGGTACTAAGTGTAAGTAAATAAGAATTATTTTTTTGGTTTGTAAATACACTCGAAATCTTAATCGCTAGACATGCTTAATGTTATCCATGATCTATTTACATTTTATGTATATACAAGCTGCGCGAGTAAACAAATCTAGCCCATTTTCCGTGATAATCTTCTGACCATTTTTTTATCTTTTTTTTTTGTAAACGCAATTTAATATTTTTCCTTGGTTTTCCGAAGAATTATGAAAATTTTAAATAAAAAGAAAATTAATTTTAAACTTTTGATTGGTATCGAATTTAAATTTCATGAAAATGGAATATCCCAAATTTATACCGATAATGTTGACAACAAAAAATGTTAAAGTCTTGATTCGAAATTTTCGTAGCTGTAAAAATTGACTGGACGTGATAGCAGTTTGGTTGGTATTGATTTTTTGATGCAACTTTCAGCCTCAAAGTTCATAATCATTTTGCTAACGTTGCTGGTGCGTTTTTGTGATAAATCTACCATATTGTCATCGGTTGCATGTTGTAAAAATTCAAAAACATCATCAATAATACGCGTGGCTTCCGCATCAAAATCATTTTTCAACCGTTGATTTCCGGCTTCTCTAACATCGTTGTTCTTTTTATTGTTAGAGTCAACGCGTGACGGTGGTTGTGGTGCCTGTCTTTTAACTGCTTTTGACGTTTCCATTTGTCGTCGACGGATTTCTTTTTCGTATTTTTGCTTTTGAATTTGTACTTTTCGTATGGTATATGCTTTGCGAGCCAAAAATCCACGACACATTGACTGGATTCTAATGATGTTTTTAGTATATTTCTCGTATGCAAGCGCTTCTTGGCGGGATCGAATGCGTGCCTGTAATCGTTCCATAGCATCACGCAATCGTAAAAAGTTCTGTCGTGACTGATATCGTCGCCAATTGCTTTGAATTACAATAGCCGCCATTTGTCGTCGATTTAACCAAATTTTTAGCAAAACTCGTCGCGTGAATCGCTGCAAAATTTTCACATATTTTAAATAGGATCTTTCACGTTCAGCCTCGAGAAATACGTCTTGATCGTATTTTAAGAATACTTTCGTTTGACCCAATTGATAGGAGTGTGGATTGAATTTCAACAAATTGGCACACATTTTCTTACATAGATCACGATAATTTACTTTTATTTTGTGTGACTGAACAATTGATGGCATTAGTAAACGATAGCGCTGAACGAATTCTTGGAATGTATGCCGAATCGGATAGCCTAACGCTCGTATTCGAGCTGTTTCAAGCATGCCTGTGTAACGAAGTTGACGAACACACAATTCGTTATCAAACATATTCGGCTTTTTATGGTCATTTGGTTTTATGCATCGTACAAAGTAAGGATTGCAAGCGGTTAGTGTTTTCATTAATTCATCCAACGAATTTTTGAACTGAAGTGACAATGTCATCGTCTTTTTGCCCGAATCCAATGCACTATTTTTCTCAAACAGGCTCAACAAGAATGCATTATTCGATTGGGCAACTAATTCCTTGAGATCAGCACCAAATGTATCACGGTTTTTCTCCAAAAATCCTATTACAATAAAAGATCCTACGATTAGTTATTTTGTCATTGACATAAATCGAAGAAGAATACTTTTACCTTTAGAGTAGTACATTACAACACCGCCGACATAATGTCGAATACCAAATGACACCGCATGATCACTGAACGATCTGACGAAAATTGACTTTGAACCATGATTTGTATTTAACTTCATTAAAAGCGTTGTATCAGTGCCTACATAAATAGCGAAAAAATCTTTGTGAAAAAAAAACAAAGCCATAGAAAGTGCAAAGTTCATTTATATACGTGCTAAAGGACATTCATTTGGATTATTTAAAAAAAAGCTTGAGCTACCCGAAAAAAATTTACCTTTCGGAAACTTTGATTCTTCGTCTATGAGAGACATTACATTGCATGCTTTCAGTCCAATCATATCCAAAATACTTTGATTGTCGACAAATGCGATATTCTTCCAAATAATCTTCTCCTTGTTGTATTCACTTTGCTCCATCTGTGATCCAATAAAATAATCAATGCATATTAACAAATCCACTTCACCGCAGTTTATATGTGTCATAAAAGTTTTATATTAGCATATAAAAAAGTTTACCTTGAAAATTTGTTGAACAAAGAATTGTTGCAAGCTTTCATTTGCATAATTAATGCACAATTGCTCGAAACTATTGACCGAAAAATTCTCAAAGCCAAAAATATCCAATACTCCAAGTGATACGTTATGCATAATCTTTGGTCCGGATCTTGAGATTGTATTATTAATACGAAGAACGATCCAATTAAAAATCCGTCCATAGATAGTTTTTGCAAAAGAATCTCGTATCTCCATTGCATATTCTTTTGAAATGTTCGACACAACTCGTTCATCGTTCACATATAATGTTCGTCGTGTCAAACATTCGCATAGGATGCTCCGTGGAATTCCCAAAAAATGTGCAACTCTCGATGAATTTAAATTATCATGTATTTCTGTTGCATCGATATTTTCAATTATTTTCCTTTTGTATTGTAGGTTACCTAAGTGCAGTAGGGCGGCTAACAATTGAAAAATTTGCCACATTTCCCATTCGCTAATAGATAACACTTTCATGGCGTTTTTAATGCGTTCCAAATTCATAAATGTGTCATCGATGTCAACGGGTGAGTCATCCGAAGCCGTAAGATAATTGAATTTTTTGTTTGTATCAAGTTCGAGTGTGTCGCGCTCTTCGGCGGAGAGCCCATTCAACAGCATATAGAAAATGTGATAATTTCGTTCGCCACGATTAACCGATACAATGCGCGATTTTTCCAATAGATAATGATTGAATTTAGCACCTCTCATTACACCAATCTTATCAAAATGAATATCAATATACTTTCCGAATCGCGAACTGTTATCATTGCGAACAGTTTTTGCATTACCAAAGGCTTCGAGAATTGGATTTGCCTCAAGAATTTGCTCTTGAATCGGTGATTGTTTACTGATTGCCGCCAAATATTGTAATATGAACTTCATACTTTCAGTCTTCCCTGCTCCAGATTCGCCCGACACCAAAATACATTGATTTCGATTGTCTTCAATGAGCTTATTGTATGCTAAATTTGAAATGGCATAAATGTGTGGCGGTAACTCGCTCATTTTCTTCTGTTTGTACGCATTTATCAAATTTCTAGAATAAATATAGATGTTTTCGTATGGATTCAGTGCCACAAGCACCGTACCAATGTATGTCTATTGTTTGTGCGATTGGAAAAGTAAAATATTATTATGAATGTTAATCCTCTTAAAGAAAATAAGAACGAGCAAAACAAGAAGAAGATAACAATTTACGCACATAAATTTGCTTGTCCTTGTATCGAATCCATAGATTTCGTAATATGGCACATTCGTTGATATCACCCAATGATATCATATCTTCCACTCCAAATACCGATGTGATGTGCATCGATTTGATGATCTGAAATGATGTTTTTTTTTGTAATGAAATTCATCTAAAATATTTTTGGTAAAAACTTCGGACTCACAAGAAATTAGGCGAATTAAAAAGTTTGGAAAATAAAAAAATGCAATCATTTTACCTGATCGGGTTTAATCCAACTTTCTTCTTCATCATCGTTACGAACTAATGCTTTCCCTCGATCAAATCGTACAATTTGACATCCGATTGGTAATGCAAATTCCGAGTTTTTCAATGGTTTTATCCAAACCCATTGTCCCTTCATAAAAAACGAAACGAAAAATTGATAAAAAGACAAAAAAAATACGTTGATTAGTAACAAAGTTGCATAATAACAGAGACACATTGTTTTAAAGTGTTTACTATTATAATATCAGCATGAACTTAATTCTCAGGTTCAAAATTACAGCAAAAAAAGAGAGAAAATAATGGTGACGACATGCTATTATAAAAAAATAGCATACGTCAAAAATGAGAAGTATGCGCTCATTTCTCATAGCGATTTAATAAATCATAAGCATGCTTGAAATAAGTCAACAAAAATGAAACTTTATCTCTGTATCATTTACGAAACTATAGAGTGTGCGATAAGAAGATTGAATTACAACGTCAATATTTTCCCTGCACACGCACGGTTGTTTTTTACAGCACCTTTTGTTTTAATCGAAATAACTAAACAATCAATAGAACTCTGAATGAAGCAGATTCCAAGGCTTTCCCGCCTTTACTACAATCGCCGTTCGTAAAATCAACAAACCAACAACAAGATTTGTGATTAAAAAAAAAAAAAAAAAAAAAAAAACAAAATAATGTGTCCACGTTTTTTTTGTCTGTAGTCAGGTTTTAATGAATAAAAATAACAGAGAATTTCTGTTCATATTATTATTATTGTTGTGTTTTGTTTGTTAGTATACATATATGTTGCCAGTGAAATCGTAAGTTTTTAATCATAACCACTATTTAACCGATTGTTGTTTACGTAAATTAATTGTTTATTTGTTTCTCATCCCGTATTGTTTTCCAACTGCTGTGTTTAGCCAGATGAAGGTGATAGATGAATGAAAAATCACAAACAACAGCAGCTTCAACATCGTCCAGCCCATTCTTATCATTAGCGCACGTGTGTGTGGATGAACGCGCGATAGACCCGTTATTTATGTATAAATAACTATTGAATCTGCATTTTTTTCTTCTCTATCGTTTTATTCGTTGTACATCTGCCGACTAATATTCATTTATGCATCTTCTACGCACATATCATCCATTCTTTTGAGCGCGGTGCATCATCATTTAATCTGAAGAAAAATGACGGCAAAATACCAAACATACATGAATTCCATAAACCGCATAGATTCCACGCGCACGTTTGTTAGACAATAGTTAATTTTGATTTAATTCGGTCGGATTTTTTTTCTTTCGATCCATCTCTCTTCTCTCTCTCGAGTGGCTCGATTATTTTACCATTTATCATTTTACCGAAAAGCGATTTGCATTTTTCGATTGCTGTTATTGTTTCGTCTTTCATTATGTTTGTATAACAATGTTTAATGAAACACGAGAACGGCACGGTAATAGACTATATTGGTTTTTAGAGGAAAAAAATAACTCAATAAAAATTTCCATATTTTAAACAATAGAATCGGGAAATGAATATCATGCAAAAAAGCATTATGCTACAACCGTTTTGCGCACGTTGTTTAATGCTATACACCGAAATACGTATGCATGTACATTGTACATGTGCTCAGGATGATTTACAAAAAAAAAAATTTTGTATTGCCATATTTATTCTTACCGACACAAGCTGTAACGTGATTGCATAATAACTTTTTTTCTGTCATCTTCGTGTGGCTGTGAAATATATTTTTTTTAATATCTTTTCGAATTACATGCGATTTTTGTGTCTATTTTTTTCTCTTCTGCATCAGTCGAAAATTTTCATCTTAATCCGAATATGTTTGTTTTGGTAATATAATGTGTTAACGATCCAATTGTATATTTGGCCGATGAATATAGTTGCTCAATATTCGACAAATTAGAAACAAATCACTGAATAGAATTCATTAAATGGATTTTAGATGTGGCAGCGTGCTAACTCTAGTGTTTATTTTTTTATTTTTTCGAATTGCATACTCGACGACAATTAGACATTCAAACTGCATCAACATAACAATCTGGAGAAAATAGGAGGTAGAAAGAAAAAGAGCGAAGAAGAGAGAGAGAAGGAGATAGATGAAAGCAGCACCATGATAAAATGAAAGAATGGAGCGTGTGGGTCCACTTCATTGATTGTTTATCATTAAAATTATCGACCGATTCAGGGAAATGATTTTGCACAGCTTGCGCATATTGAGCTAACTAATTGATATTCTCTATCGTTACTCCATCATTATCGTTTGATTCGCTATAATAAGTACAACGCAAAAAAATTACGTCGAATCTTGGGCAAATCACTTGAATCGTGATTGCATTTTTTCTATTGAAAATGTTTGTATTGAGTGTTCAAATTGAACACTGTGCATGCTACAGTGTACGTACAATCATTCTGTTGTTCTATCAACAAATTGGTCGGCATCTTCCTTATTTCATTGCAATTTATCTATTTAGTTGATTGTTTTAATTATACGTCTGTTTTTACAATATTGGTTTCTTTATCTAAAAACCGTGATAATGAAAGAAAAATAAGTTTTCACAAAGACAGAATCGAACATTGGTTTAACATTTTATTAAATCAATATTTGTCCGTGAGTCATACTAAGCAAGCCGAATATTGCGTTAAACATATATTTTTCTACATGCTACGACAACGCCATCTCTGTTTCCCCATGTGTGTAGAGTATGTTCAATTGTTCAATATTGACAAATCATTCAAACGGGTCAATTTTGTACCGCAAAAATAGCTGTCATCGTGAAAATATGTCAACAATATTATTCATTGAAATTTTTGAAATTGACTGTACCGTGTTTATTTTTTAAAACAATTTTCAAATGCATATTTCTGTAAATCTCATTTCAAAGTTTTAAAATATTTGTACAATTCTACATAAATAATATTTTAAATTTTTTAAACTGAAAGGAAATTTTCAGCATAGAAACAGCTTCTGCTGCAAGACCAAAGATGTCGTTTTCGGGGGAGATTCGTGTGACGTTTTCATATAAAACATATAGCGCATTACTCGGTTATACTAAGCGATAAAAATTTACAGCAAATGCTGAAGTACAATCGAGGTCTGGTAAAGTGACAATAAAGTAATTTTTCACTACTACTGAATTTCACTCGACGGAACAAAAGATGAAATTGTTTTGTTTTTTTTTTGTGAAAAAAAATTGACGTTTGAAAAAAATAAAAAAGGAATGTATTTGTATATGTGTTAACAGGATTAACATTGATCGACACTTATTTGCTTGCGAATTATGTAATTTTCCTTTCGCATTGGACACATCAGTTCTAAAAGTACAAGGTCAGATTTGTATCGCTGTAAATTATTATTTTTTGCTAAGAGTCTCTTCGCAATTCATTTGTCAAATGAGTTGGGAGAAACAGTACAGTTCATGTATTTCAAAATGTCGTGTTACCTTCTCTCTCTCTCTCTTGCTTTACACAGCATCAAAGCATGTAATTGTGTGACACAATGTCAAAGAATTAACATATTACAGATACGTTTGTGTGTAACAAAATAGTACAATTTTGACTTTGGTCACGTATTTGAATATTTCCGTCCCATATACAATCACTCTCAAATCAACTCAAAATACAATGGGCAGAGAGATCAGTTATAGATGGAAACTCAAAAAAATTGACACATAGCGTAAAATCAAACGTTTTTTGTTGTTTTCAATGTGTGTTTTTTTATTTCTATTCATTCTCAAATCACTGTGACTTTCCATACAATTCTATGAATTGACGATTTGGTTTCGTCTATAAACCAAAAAAAATATGGTATTTTTTTACTCTCTGCACGCATCACTTCCATTGTACAAAAGAGGGCTTAATACACACCGATTTCAGTAGACCATCATCAGCACCATACATACAATGATGTACAACTGATTAAAACCAGAGCGAAAGGTGTCGATTCATGAAAGAATAGATATAAAACGTGTAAAATCATAAAAACATTAACAACGGCCGTGATTGTGAATGATGATGTTGTCTTAATTCTAAGCGATTTGGAATTTGCTTTTCTTGCTTTTGTGTTGTGGATGGCAGAGCAAAAATGTGCGATCACAAGAAATTGAAGAAAAAAAAGCAAAACAAATTCCAAAGCGAGCAAACACGATTTGCTCGCTCATTGTGGGGAAATATAATGCTCGGCATTCTACGATGCAAAAATTGTTTTTTATATGGTGATTTCTATTTGGTCACTAATTTTGCCCCATAAGTCACATACATACGCATCAAACCATTCAGGCCGGCTCATCTAACTGTTCTTTTTTTAATAAATGAATAAAACAGCGTGCGTGCGCTAGCGCGCACATACTTTACCAACAATGAAAATTAAATGTAATAATTTTCATAATAAAATAAAGAGAAGATGATGCGTGCCGTTTGTTGAGAGAAAAAGTGCGACGCAAATGTACAAAAACAGACTCGCGCACAGAGTTGATATTTAAAAAAAATGTATTAAATAAACACTGAATTATATTTACGCTCTAGAAGAAGATTGTTTTGCAAAGTTCTCCTTTTTTCTCGGTGTATCGTGAATTCTAACGACGCCTGAACGGAAAATTTAATAAGACTTTTACGAAAGTGTGAGAACCGGCAGCAAATGTATGCATTTTAGTTTGATGGTTTTTACTTTAAATTAGACATTTGCTTCTTTTAATTAAAATTTGGAATAATTTGTTTGAAATTGGAATGTCACAAAACACGAATAATTTCAAAATATTACAAATTTAATTTAACAAAAACTTACTTTTTCGTGTGCGTAATCCATTTCATTGAAGTAAAACAAAAACAATCCAAATCAATTTGAGCATATTCACTAAGAATTCACAATGTATTTGAAACGAACAAAAAGTCACTACGTTTCCAATAAGTTCGAAGTCTATATTGCACCATCAAATATCGTCTATATTGTTTTTCACCTAAAAAATTTTTTCTTTTTGATTTCTTGTTCGAATAGAACTACACACACTCTTACATACACCAAAAAAAATCATACATTTTAACACTTAAGAGAGCATCAATAATGTTTGATTATGTTTTCTTGTGCAATGACGCTTTTATGTTTCTCAACATTCATCACTTTCTAAAAAAGAAACACCAGAGTAACTTCCAAATGGGCACAATTTGGATAACAAAATGCAAATTAACCTCTTATCACGTGTTTCAAAATATGGTATAGTGAAAAATGAGCAACAGAATCAAGCACCACAGTTCAAGCGTGACAAATTAATGGTGTTGCGTTGTTTTCGAATTTGTCGGTCGGTTGGTCGAAGAAAAAAAAAATATGTTAAAAGTTCTAATGTTCTGTTGATAGTGTGCACATACGATTTTTCTATTCCGCTATCGACAAACAGTCAAATGAAAATGAAAATTGTGAAGAGTCAGCGCGATCTGTTCGGCAGCGTATCTATTCCAATACTGCGTGCGAAAACAACGTTTTATTTCTTCTCTCTTGATTCGTTTTAATTGTTTTGAATTTTTCGTTCGCTGTTGTTGTTGCCGTCATCTGTGCTTATGTTTTCGAATTCTATTGTGTTTCAATCGTTTGTTCGTTTGCGCGCGCGATCTGTGTGTTTTTTGTTTGTGGGCACGACTACCGTCATCATTATGAAACACCAATACGAATATACTTGTAATAGTCAGCCACTTGCCACACACACACAGCTGGAGGAAGAGAAAAATTATATACGATTTTCGTTCAACAGTTACGATTCTCATATGCACAAAAACAAATACGACAACGCTCCTATAAGCCCATCATTAAAAAAAACAACAACTGTAAATTACAGCACAAACACATTGTTGCAATGTGATATTCTTTTTCCAAGCCAAAAGAAACAACAACGTTTTCATATAAAAATGACAGAAAAAAATGATAATAAATACAACGAGTGTTAACGAATACAACGTTTTACCTTATTTGTGTGTTGTGTTATCTTCAGCCTCGATAGAGAGAAAGAGAAATATGACTATTGTTGTTGCAGTCGTTTGTCACTTGTCAAGTACTACTTGCATATACGAAAGACACACCGAAAATGGCAAAATTCACTTGTTGTATACAAATCAACACATAGTTGGGTGTACTACTTCTCATTTTTTCGTCACAATGTAATCACAATGCAATGAAAATTATTCGGTTCACGGAACTCCAACACATTTTTTAAACGGTCTCTCTTTCTCGCTCGATTTTCAGGCCTAATGAAGTCTTGGTATAATTGGTTTTTGTACTATTACATATTAAACGGCACAATGTTTATCATCATGTGTCTAACAGACATATATACATGTTAGATAGAGGATAGATCAAGTGATTTGAACAAAACAAATATAAATGTTATTACGTTTGTACGCGACTAAATCCCATTGTTTTTTCCAACGCGTGTTTTTTTCCATTGATGGACTTTTATTTTCCTCATGTTTCCAAATATGGCTCAAACAATTGCTGAAAACAATATTTTGTTGGCATAAATAAAATAAAAACAGCCGAAAAACCAATTTTCTTATTTTTTTACTTGTTTTATACACCATTTACGGCGACAAAATATTTACTTTTTTACTTCACATCTCTGCGGTACGTTGTGCGAGCGCACAATTAAACATCACAGCTATTATTATCAAACTACAAAATTATGGCGGAAAAATATCTATCGTAAAAAGTGTTGAAATTCCTCTTAAACGATTTGGATTATAACGGATTGCGGTTTTTTATAGCTCTCGTTTTTCGCGGCTCTAAACATCAACAAAAAAAGAACTAATTGTTTTTGATCTTCAAGCTATTTTTTTAAGCAACGAAAAAAACTTTGAAACCATCCACACATGAAATAGTGATGAACAATGGTATGTTTATTGCAAAATGAACTAATCGCAAAAACATTATTGCGAGAGATGAATTCACAAAACATATTTCTGTACTGCACAACAATTTCAATTGATTGAGTTTCATTCGCCGAAATTATAGGTTTGCGATGATAATGAAGTGATTAGTTTAACGTATACACACAATTTACCGCTTAAGCCAATACTAAATTATTTAATCAAAAAGTCCACTGCCGCCGACCTAGTAAACATTGTTCATCCAAACCTACTGAATCAAGGTAATCAATTTGATACCGGACTTGAAAACATTTCATTAAATCTAGTACAAATATACTGGAAATATACAATTCAAATTGAATCGTAATTATCAAAAAATTTATATTTATATACATTTAATTTTATTAGTATTAATTACGGAAATCTCAACAAACCACAAGTGAAATATGTGCACAATTTGAAAATTCATTTGTTTCACCAATTCAAAGTAGGTACGTTTCTTTCACAACAGATGGCATTGTTTGCATTCAGTAGTTAAAAGCTACAGTGACAGGAGAATGTCACACATATTTTGGTTCAAGTCGTGTTTTGAACTGAAGGCAAAAATTGGTGCTCTTTTGAATCGGACGTAAATATCAATTGGAATAACGATTGATTTCATTTAACATTTGGAATTTGGCTTATCTACCATATTTTATCAACAAGAGTCGGCCGCAATCACAATGGCAAAACGAATCTTGGTGGGTAAAATTACTTTGAAACATAACCTCAAATGGAGATTCTGAATTTTATTTATTTAATTTTATTAATTTTTTGTTTTTAATTAAAGAATACTGGCAACCCGTATAAAGTAATTCCAAAAAGCGTTTTCGAGTCTGGGATTGCATCTTATCTGCCGAAAGCCTATCAAAATTTTTATTATCAAATGGAACAAGAACCAACACCCGTTCATTATATTCCAAAGGCAGGAAAATATGTTCAAGATGAAAAAACTGGCGTCGTGAAACCCGTTCAAAATGTACCAATTCCATTAAAATTTCCCCGAGAATTCGATAAATGTTTATTGGGCGGCGAAGGAATCATTAAAGGATTCTATAAAAGTAAACCACAAGGCTAAAATTACAATTCCATTATTCTACAATTTCTGATCCATTACTTATTGATTACTTTCATTTTCTTATTCTTTTCTTCTTTATCCCTAGGTAAACCACAAGTACGACGGTTTCCACATTTTTGGATACCAAAACTATCACGAACAGCTGTATATAGTGAAATTCTCAATCAACATATGGAAGTTCTTGCAACCGATCGTGTTGTTCAACTCATCCATCATTATAAAGGATTTGATGAGTATATCATGCAGGTAAATTTTCAGTAAATAGACATTTGGAATATTATGAAGTGACTTAGTTTAGAATTTTCTTTTTTAAGAAATATTTCAAGTTTTTTTTCCTATAAAATTGTCGGAGGAGTTTTTTTCAAGTGATCACTTTTAATAAAGACAAATTGGTGATTTTTGCGATTTTTCATAGACTAAAGCTATTGATTTGAGGACAAAGCTCGCTTTATCAATCAAACGTCAAATGATCAAGGCTATTCATGCTGGTATCCCAGGATGGGCCGACGAACCCGAAGAACAAAGAGAAATTTTAGCCAAGTACAAGAAATATGGCGACCAGGTAAATTAATTCAAATACACAGTAGCATTTTCATACTTAAATTAAACATTTGAACATTATTTTGTTCAGTATACACCTGAAGAAGCTGATTGGTTTGGATATAATTTGTATGATGCAACACAAAGGATGGAAAAAATCTTAGAAGCCGAAAGAGAAGCTAAGATTGTACCACTTAAACATGAATTTCGTCGTAAACTCATTGAAGATTTGAAAGCGGTGGGCATGCAAAATGTTGAACGTGTAGTTCGCACCGAACAAGGAAAAATTGTTGATTTCAGCGGCGAGTAAGTAAAATTTTCAAAAATTTCATAACAATCATATTCAACCTCCTCTATTTTTTATTTAATAATTTGAATGTATTTTTTCATTACAATTCATCCATAAGATTTATTTTATTCCATTTTTTTTTTCAGAAAAAAAACTTGGATTTCAAAGTTGAATCCATTCTCAAAGAAATAGTTCTCAAAGAAACTCATTTTGTTAGTCGAAATAAATTCAATTTTTAAATAAATATTTAATCAAAAATCAAGTCAGGCGTTTTTACTTACATAAATTCTTTTTCTTAGTCATTTCATTAAAAAAAAGAAATAAGAAACGGACACTTTTTCAAATACATTAATATAGTTTATGATAGTTTATTCAACCAAAATCAGTTCCTAAAATTGCTGTGTACATTTTTCGTTTTGCCTAAACATGATGCTATTACCAGTTCCAGAGACCTTGTGGTGTTGTCTGATCTCCGAAACAGTGTCAGAGCATTACAATGAGCTATATGCATTATGCAACCATACAATGAAATGTTCCATACACGGTTACAACTTATATGATTGATTACCTCTTAAAATGTGCTGGAATCTCTAAATGCAGTCGAACATTAATTTAAAAAAGAAGAAAACAATAAATTATTTACAAAAGAGTGAAAATTAATGGCATTTTTTAACTATATAGTTTATTGTGTTATTTTCATAGCTTTCAATTAGTTTTGGTTCATTTCTGTCTCTTTCTGTGTCAAATTTCCTTTGAAAATAAAGAAAACCGTTTCATAATTCGAAGATGGATCTTTTCAAAAAATTAAATATAATTGTTAAAAATATTTTAAACAAAAACGGCTTTATAAAGGCACCAGTTAAAATACAGGCTTTACTGAAAGTAATTTGTTTTTGTTTTATCAAATACCTTTTATAAAAGTATTTCTACCTAGTAGTCAAGAAAACATCGTCACGCTCATAAAGACTTGTATGACATTCTTCGATTTTTAGTAGGACAATCTTGAGTAAAAACTGTTCTATTTTCATCTAAATGGCTTGAAATTTGGCTGTGTAGTCATAATTTTGCTACTAAATTTTTTTTCAAAATTTATTGTTTCAATTAAGTGTAGAGGAAGTGTAGGTAAGTGTACAACATTTTGTTTCGAAGTGTACCTGAAATTTTTTTTCAAAAAATCGACCTCTTTTTTTTTGGGGTCCTCATCATTTTGCCCGGGGTAGCTTTTTTCTAAATCTAAAATTTTATGTAATGTATTATGGTCTTAAAAAAGTGTACATTAAGTGTAGGTAACAATTTTGCCTTCATATATGATATTACTATGAAATTAAGTGATTTGGCCATACCAGCCTTATATGAGGGGCGAGGGGTACCTATACTGAAAATTTCAAATTAAGTGTACGATGATTTTGTGAAAGTGTACAGCCTTGAAATTAAGTGTAGGTTAAGTGTACATCAATATTATGTCTTTAAATTGTCACTTTCTTGTGATATGGTCATGCTCTCGCCTCCTAATTATCTCTCACCTTAATTTGAAAGAAAAAAAAAATTCTTCAAAAATTGTACTTAAAAAACATCAAATTTCTTTTGATATTCTTGTTCGTGGTTTTGCTTTACTAAATCCCATGCTCAATTCAATAAAATTTTTACAATACAAAAGTTTCATGAATAAATGAAAAGTACAATTCGAATTTTTCCAATCATTGAAATTAAATTTTACAATATTTTGAAAACATTTTCAAAAAAATGAAATTTGTTGTTTACAATCAGAATGCCATGAAATTTAGTATTCCTTATTTTTTCCACTAGAAAATAACTTTCTGAAATTTTCAAGGCGATCGGACAAAAAATGAGTATATCTCTCATACAAAAGTTCTAATATCTGGAGTAGAATTTTTGTTTTAAGAAAAAATGAGAATTTTGTAAAATCGAAATTTTTTGTTTACAGTCGGAATTACTTGAAAATTGGCATGCCTTATTTATTACAGTAGTAGTGATTTGAAATTTTCAGTGTAAGCCTTCCTTGGTGACCCCAGTGAGAGGTGAGAGCAAAATTATGACTACACAGCCTGAAATTTCACCAGTACCTAAATTCTGGTCATAAATGATGATTACTCTTCATAAGAAAATGTGTATTTAAATTTGCACATAATCTAGACTCCCAAGGGATCCATCGTGGAATCGATATAACTCTAGATAGACGCAAAAAAACTATTTGCCCAACAAATTCCGAAAAATGACCAAAAAAACCAACCAAATGCTACGTTCTAGGAGGGTTAAGTGATGTTGTAGGTCGATCGACACAGTGTAGTAGTTTTCATTTCAGAGCTGACGATATTCGCAAAAAATCTCTTATATTTTTGTAAGAATGTTATTCAACTGTTGAACCAAGAGCATTTTGTTAGTTTAAAAACTTCATCTCCGGATATGTATTTTGGTTTAGAGATTTAAGTGTTTCCAAAAGGATTTGTTTCAAGTTTCTCGAAAACATATAGAATACAATCGTTTTGTTAATAGTAATAATCGTACAGTCATGACTTTTTCTCAGATAATTTTTATTGTAGGTAATTTTCGAGCGATTTTCATTCAACTTTTCTCTGAAAAGTTGATTACAATGTATCAAGACTTAAAAACTTAAATAAACTCAGAAATATTCAATTGGCCGAAACAACTCTAAGACTAAGCGATTAATACTAACAATGATCGATATAGTCTTTGATTTGAGGCTTACACATTACACTAGATTAAGTTTTGTTTTATCACCCAATACTTGAATTGTGACTTGAATAAATTGAAATGTTGTCACATGTGAGAATATAATTATTATTACATTAAAATTTGTATATTTTGTATTTCTTTCACAACGTTCGCTCGCTCTTACACTTTTCCCAAGTGTCGATTGTGTTAGAAAAGAAGCGTTTTTTTTACAGTACAGTTTTGTGCATGTAATGTTGTTTTGGTGCAATACCCTGAATGGAAAAATGTATGTGTGTGTGTATGAATGAGTGTTTAGCGACAATAGCAGAATTTCCGTAGATCGGGATTTTTGTCCATGATGCATCGTGCTTGATCACCATACATGTTGATGCGTGACACATCGGTTATGTTGACGATAAATTGATCGATGAATAAATTGTGCGTTAAACTAGCTTCGAAGATTGAGTCACCGGGTTGAACGTGAATTTGTAGTTGATATAAATCTTTGGTGATTTTTGTTGTGGTCGATGTCAAATCGGCCAAATACCCGTCCATATCGCGATTTTGCTTAAATTTTAATAGTGTTTTACGTGGCTGTAATGTACCAGCCCATGTTATATTTGATATTGTTAGCATATGACATAAATGACGCTCTTCACTTGTATAGATATTGATTTTATCGACGATTGCATTTGCAGCACGTTTTACGAGATCCGAATTGGGATCAAGAAAATTTAGACTCAAACATGAACACCAATGTGGTTCGATGTATGCATCGGCACACGTACGCTCCTTTGGCACTGGCTTCAACAGCGATATTGCACGATTGAACTTATTCGCACGCAATATCTGGTCATAGGTTATATTCGATTTCGGCACTGCTGGAGGTGACTGCTTTTCTAATAGACCATCCGATTCTTGAACACCTATGGAACATAGACATGGGCTTTGATTGTTTGATTTTTTGAAGCGTGATTTGAATTTTGATCGTAAAAAAATACTCACGTAAAAGATCTAAAAATGTTTCATGCACGTCAAACGGTGTGACAAGTCGTTGTAAGTTTTCTTTAAAGTGACCATATTCTTTGGCATATCGTTTTTTGAATGCTTCTGGAAAGATAAAACTGAAAAATGGTAGGCGTTCTTCCAATTTGCCCTGTAGTGTATTTCGAACTTCGGCAAATCTGAAATTTCACGTGAAAAAATTGGAAAATACAGAAAAAAATGAAAAATTGTAAAAATATGGAAGGCACCATATGGTGTTCCCGATTGTTGACCGATTGCTTACCGATTCCCATGATCTGCCATCAAAATCAAAATAGTCCGATTGAGAAAGCCGTTGTTATTCAATCCTTCCAGCCACTCTTTCACGTCATTATCAGCAACGCCAACCAAATTGATTGAATCGTGTGACAATTCACCGTGAAAACTGAATGCAAATTGTGGCTTTCGTTCGCGATAGGCTTGCATAAATTTTTGCGTATAATCCATCATGACTTGATGTCGTGGTGTGTCACCGACACAAAGACGTTTGTGTCGCTTCATTTCACTTTGAAAGGCTAAATAAAAGGGTCGCATATAATGTGTGGTGGGTTGCTCTTGGAACCCATTCAGTCGATAGGAAAATGTACCCACATCCGGTAAATCTTCGTTGAACGCGGCTACATAGCTGTGTCGTGCATATTCGTTGAATATCATTGGATAGGAATTTACGTAGCCCGATTCGGAGATACGCTTGCGTGTCTCAGGCAACTCTAGTTCAGTGTAACCAGTCAATAGCTGCAAAAAGAGAGATATTTTTATCAAACTTTGAAATGTGGTTTATATAAATAGAGAAACTAACCGGTATAAGTGCTTGTGGTGTTCCATCACCAACAATATTGTATCCCTGAAGAACATCGGCATGTAAGTGCTTTGTCATGTATTCGTATGTGTTTGGTAACTTTCGGATCCATGCATTCCGACTCAACGAGTCAAAACCAAACATAATTACATTAAATGGCATCTCTTTGGTAACTTTTGGCAGTTCATGGTTATGAGCATCCTTACGGATCCCAGTCAAAATACCCTTCCAATACTGACGATTGCTATTTTCAAAAGTAAAATAATAATAATTTTGTAATCACTTTAATTCAATTCCTGTGTATCAAGGAAATCATTGGATTTCGACTTGAAATCTTCGATACGTAATTCTTTATTCAAAATCAGAACGATTTCCCGTATGAAATAAATAGACTTACTCTCTTTCATCGGTCCAGCACTTGACTCGTACAAAGTCCGATTTTTTCAGTTCATAAAATTCTTTGGATCGAACACGTTGTGCTAATTCTACATCAAAATCATTATCTGGCCGTATTATTTCAATAAAATCACATGTTATAGGACCGAGCCGATCGATAATCGAATTTTCAATCCAGCACACCCATGGCAGCTAAAAAAAACCAAACAAAATTCCACAATTTGTGAATAAAATCTTTCCTTTTTATAAACCAAATACAAAATTCTTTAAACATTTTTCAAAAAAGAGAAAAAATTTCAACGAAAGTTCTTACTTTTCGATCCGTCCCACAAGAAACCCAAGCTTCGACATCATCACACTGGATGGGCGGTTCGTTTTTCAAAAAGGCCATCATTTCCGGTGAATTGACCGGCAAGTCAGGCATATGACACTCATTCTGATTTTCTACCGACAAAATACCATCCTCGATTATATTTCTGGAAGAAAAAGGGCAAATTTAAGCATTTTTTTTTCTAGAAATTCAAAAAAAGTCACTTTTCACTTAAAATTGTTTGAAATATTTACATTTTATATCGATTGTTTCGAAATTCAGGAGGTTCTCCGATGAATACTACGTAAACACCGTAAATAGCGCATAGTATAAATGCTGTTAGAATGGCCCGTTTCGCTGATTTTCTCATCAGCAACATAGTTTTTTGTTTGATTAATCTGCTCGTACTATGACACACATCGAATTGTATTGGTGAACGTTATATCTAGGTGCAGGATGTGTACTTGATGGTAAATGTCTGGCTTCACATATTTTATTGACTCAGTTTGACAGCTGCCTAGTGCTTTCGTCTGTTTTTTGTTTGCACATCAATCTAATAAGCGCCGTTCTGCAAAGATAATAATAACATTCTATTTAGTAAATGTCTACGGAAACGCATCAATTTCGTAACATTATATTTAATTTATGGTATGATAATCGAATTTTACTGCGTGTTCGCTTTGGAATAAGGTAATTTACAACTTATTTTCAACGTTTTCTTATGAGAAACACTATAGTGTGTACAACAGCCATAGTTTCGAGATCAATTTATTTCTTAATTTGGAGAGGTTTTGTTTGTTTCGCTGGCTGCGTCGATGTTTTGACAGTATAATGAAGCTTCGTTCTTTTTGGAATTCGATTTTACTGCGGTGTATCCATAATTAATAAAGAGTCTTACGGGAGTAAGACGAACTTTTCCGCACGGTGGTAGTTGCGTATTTTATCAAGAAAGTTCAAAATAATATTTGTTCGATTTTTCAAGCCTTTCAAGTGGCGTAAAGTTCGAGACCAAAAAATATGTTTCAACTTTGGCAACGAAATATTCTTTAATTTAATAGCAGAAGTACCCGAGAAAAGATTTTTCACACTTTCATGATGAACCCATTTGTACGACATTTGAAAGTATTCTATTTTCTAACAAAACACTATAAAAAATATGTCTGACGTTTATTTTGCCATAAAAATTATTTTTGAAACACTTTTCATAACTAAAGTCACAAAAAATTTGGATTTTTGTATGGATATTATGCCTATATGCTACCTTAATGGCATGAAACTTTGTACAGGTTATTTTTTTCACAAAAAAATAACATTCGGAGGGTTTGGAGGAATTTCGACCAAAATTAAGAGTACCTCCCATACAAAATATTCGTTTTTGAACCAAAAATTCTTCAAACTTTCAGAATGTTATTTTTTTGTGTAAAAAATAGTCTGTGCAAGTCATTAAGGTAGCATACAGGCATGGCCCCCATACAAAAATGCAATTTTTTTGTGATTTTTTCAAGGAAACTGTATTAAAAATTGATTGTATCTCAAAACTAACGTCGGATTCGGTTTTCTCGTGCCAAAAAACCCCCCAATACATATTTTTGAGTGTTTAAGTCTACATTAAGTATGACTTTTGGACGAAAATTGGACTCTTTTTCATAGGTATCGCTCCAGGCATGAATTTTTTTTCCATCAACCAAAATCGCTCAAAATCTAATGATTTCTATTCCTCGGGACCCCCAATCATCCCGTGAAGTCAAATTTTAAATAACTTTTCTGGGGGGTGAGATAATCGATGGACAAATTTTGCGTACGGCGGACAACGTACGACGTACGACGTACGACGTGGAACGGACCCACAACAACTATGCTCAAAACGGCCTGATTCGGGATCTCTGACCTCAGAAACGTCCAGAAAACATGTTTTTGAAGTTTCGTAAATTTTGACCTATTGCAATACTTTCCCCTTTCACAACCAGAAACCGGAGATGGAGTGCAAAATGGTGTTGTCATTGTCATCTGAATGAACAATAGTTTATTCTAATTTCATTGTTCGAATAAAGTTTCCGTTGAAGTGAATGAATTTCGTTTTTCGAGATCCAAATCGACCCAGTTTCAACAAAACTATTGTATTGGACCGAATTGGCAAGAGCTTAAAGCTAAAATGATGGTAGTTCTAATCAATTTTGGTACTTTTATGCGTGTTCGTCAACACTCTGAATGTAAATCTAATATCATCACATACCAAACGCAATTTAATTAGTTAAAACTCAATTCTGAACCAAGCGACTACATACGGAATAAGCAGAGGCGCTATTTAGAAGAAACAGCTCACTGTGAAACTGTGTGTCCACTGATGTTCCGAGATATCAAATGTATTGTACTCAGCCACATATGTGTGCATGATTGATTGTCACTGAACAATAAGCACTTTTTTCCAACACATCCAACATTTGAATAGCATCCCAACCAGCCCAAGCAAGTGATACGACAACACAATTAAATTGACAAAAAAAGCCCAATGCCCGAGTCTGCATCAAACTAATGGAAACAAGCAATTTGTTCACACATCATTTAATTTTATGTTTGAACAAAAACTGTGCTGAAAATAATGGAAACTAATTACACTCCTATTATTAATACATATAATCACGTCGTCAACATAGAGGCTCTACATTGGGGGTCACACAGATAACATGCACGGAACGTGTATAGACTGAACTTCATTATAACGTGCATAAAATTGCATTTTTGAATATGAACAAATCCATAATTGAGTTGCAAAGTGCATCGGCAACGGTTGTTTTTCATATGTAATTATTGTCAATTACTATTGGATGTGATTGAAATCATGAGATTAAGATCGGAAATACAATGACATTTGACATGAAACACGAACATTTTTCTATGTTTTTAAATTGGCTAAGATTCATCAATTGGAGGGAAAAAAATGATGATTTTGACACCGATATTTTCTACGACAGAACAAAATTTTCTCATTTCAAATATCTCAAATATAATATAAAATTAAGTTAAATTTAGTGCGTCCTTCAATCAGCGAATAAACGAAATGAAATAGACGAGTGAGTTAGACATACATGTGGACACAAAGAGAGAATAAAAGCAAAACTAGATGGATATTACCAGTAACTTAGTCATTTTTTGGGTTGGCAGGTACAAATAGACACGTACGATGTCGTAAACCAGTATTTTTTCTGACAATAATTAAAAACTTGTAAATGTGCCAACCCAGGTCATTTTATTTTTTTATAATTTGGAAGGGTCTTCAAGTCACCTCACCATTGTTCTATCATAATAATATTAAGTCTCTATCCCATTTTGTGTAAAAATATAGCACAGAGAATGGAAATGAATGAAACGAAACTCAATCCCGTGTCCAATAAAGTCACTACATAAATGAATTAATTCGACTACAGCTCATAGCTGGCTGCGTTGATTAATTCACATTTTCAAATCAAATTTGGTGCTTTGTTCGAAATAATCCTAGAGGCTTTCTACTATTCATGAATGGCAGTTTATTCGCATAATATAAACTTTTCCTATTCATACGTAAATCATACGAAATAAAGTATATTCATTAGCATCAACATCTATGAAAATTCGTATATTTCATTCGAAACCATTCGCGAATGCCGCATACTGTTTGCGAGATGCGACATATTAATATATACATAAACATTCCTGTGTTTAGTTTGTATGCGTGATTATTTGCTTCCATTCGCAAAATATGTATAAATCATTCGCTCGCAAATGCAACATTCGTATAAGTCGAAACCCCCTATGAACAATCAAAACATCCCAAACTAGCCGGCATATATTTTTTCACGCGTGACTTTTTGCTCTGATTTACATACGTTGCCACGGGTTGCTGGTGAGATTCGTTAAGGCATTTACAATCTCAGCATCTCTGAGTCAGCGCCACATACATTTTAAATAAGTCACCATGTGGTACCCATTTAAATAAAGAATAAACCAATTGGAACGTTAGATCTGTTTTTTTCTTCTTAGAGTTGCCGATTAATCACATTTATACGAATACATTATTATCAGCACCCACATTTTCAATGTGGATCACGCGAACTGCTATCGTATAACCAGAAAAATAAACAAAAAACATGATTTCTATTATAATACAGCTTCGAATGTACCAAGGTCTGAAATTTATATAAGAAAAAATGAGACTTTGTTTCGTATTTGTTTTATCTTTTCTCCCAGTTGTTTTTCTTTTAACAGAAATTGAACGTTTTTCTGCTATTATTTTGCTACAACAATTAAAAGCGTTTGTTTGTTCATCTATTTGGCTCATTGCTAGACAATCTACTTTTCCGCACAACACCCAGGGGAAAGAATTTTTTTTACTTGTTTGAAATTGAATGAATTTCGGTAGTGTGTCAGCTGAGCATGATGCTCTTCCGTTCAACCTTGAAATAAATTTCGCATATTATAATGGAGATAAAAAATCACACACCCAAACATAGAAACTCATTCGAAATACATGAACAATGTCGTCATATAAATCTAGTCTTCTACAATACAACAAAATAATCGTTTAATTTATACTATAGACATTTATTACCGCGAGTCATGAATTACGCATAATCAAAAGAAAACACTGATACAATTCAATCAGTTCTATTCAATTGGTCTAAAATTGTTGTTACAATTTCTCTTATCTAACGATCAAACAGTTTTGTGATAACTACAATACTATTTGATTGAAAACATTCCAATCGACTTTGTAAAAATAATAAATATTAATAGAAAATGGGCCGCCTTTTTATTGGTTGTAAATAACAATAGGCTTTTACTTAAATTGGTATGTGTCAATAGAAAATAGCCAATTGTTCGAAAAATTATTATGATCGGTATGCGGTGCCGAAATGACATGTTATACTCGTGAATGGAAGCGGTCGCCTAAAATGATACAAACTAAGAATTAAGCGAATATAAAAGAGTGGCTGTTGTCATGGAAAATACCTCTTTTCGCTAAATATAAAGCCTCGTCAACCGAAATTACTTCTTTAACATTTACCCTATACGCGAATAGATAACAAAATATGTGCGCAAAAATTCAGGTAACCACTGATCTTAATTCTCCTAATCAAGCTTTTAATAAAAAAAATCGTTTTTTGAGAATTTATTGCCACTTCAAAGACCAAACGAGTCATTCAGACCAATTCACCGGTTGTATAAAAGAACATTTCCATTGAAAACTTTAAAAGCATTTAAAAAAAGTTTTAGTTTTTTTAATGACTCACTAATTTTTAACAACGTGTTTTTATGAAGAAACCACAAATGATAACTCGTTAAGGTAAAATTTGAACCAAAAAATTCGCCACAGATAACCGGTTCCATTCACTATACGTGGATCACTGAACACATCTGATTTTCAATTAAAATGTATTGTCAACGAATTTCGTGAACGAAATGTGATACTTATCTGAGCAATTGAAGGAAAATGTCACTTTTTATGTGAAGTAAAAAAAAACATGAGTTGTATTGTTCAAAAATTGATCAACTGGAGCATGTCGATAAACGATGAGAGTGATTGCGTTGACTTTGTAATTCAAAATAGATATTTTTACGTGACTTGGTATTTTATGGACTATATTTTGAAATATAATTGCTTGAAATATCGATTGTATTGTCCAATTGACGTCGGTTGTGATTCACGTTGTCTCGAACTCTTTCTATCGTTTATAGAATCGCCGGTCAAATTGGGAGTGGATTCTTATGTCTCCCTAGCTCTTTCTTCCCCTATCTCTCTCTCTCTCCCTCTTGTTCTTGCTCCCGCTTTCTCTTTTCTTTCTTTCAATCTTTCTGTCTCTATTTCGCTCTCTTTTTTCATTTTTTCTGTCCTTTTCTCTCTTCCTCTCCCTCGCACCTGTTCTCTATCTCACATTTGTTGACAGTGTAAATTAAAAATTCATATTTTTTTTCAATGGAAAATGCTTTGATATCATCGAAACATAATTTAATATTCCCCGATCGATTTCCGTACATTCATGCTCGAATGGCCACTACAATAAATATTTCAAATAAAATTCCAAAAACACCACTTTATACCACTAATTGAAGCTATCATATACATTTCCAACCATTTGTTTCACTGTTTGTTTTTTAACGTACTCATAAAAAACCAGTTATATCAGTCGAAATTGAAATGTTCTACAAATAACATTTTTTTTATTTCAATGGAAATGATATAGACAGGCATATTGAATTACTCAATTTGCGTACGCACATTCACAATGGAATTGTGGATTAAATGTTTGATTTGCTTAACGAACTCGATTGCATAATAAAAAAAAACTTGTCTTACTCGCATGGATGGCTTTGTAAATTGTACACTTTTTTTTACTTTTACTTTTTTTCCAACGAAATTATTTCCTCTTTAAATTGAATTTTTGCCTTCAATTGAAATGACACAGGACAGGACACACTGAATATTTCACTCAATATCAATCGTCCAGAATCTTTTAAAAAAAAGTTTTTTTTTTCAAATCGATCGCGGTAAGCACTGAGTGTCAATCAAAGTCGTCGTATGTCGATTGTCGGTTTAAATTGTTATTTTAACATTAGTAAGCGTTGAATATTGCCATATACGTGATTTACATACAACCGCGATCGGACTCTATTGTTTTGCTGGCAATATGCCAATTGATTAGTTAATACGTGTTTGTCACTACACGTCTTGCGTGCAACTGAGCTCGCGAGCTCATTTATGCTATTTAGAATCCATGCATCGAATACGGCACGTCGTACGCCAAATACACAGCATAAACGCAAACTATATTTTCTAATTAGAAAAAACCAAATGGATAAGAGCGAGTTTTAAGTAGGGTTTGAAAGGAGAATTAATCATAAGCACGCAACGGTAGTTTTCAAAAGGCAAAAAGCAAATAAATTTGTTTGAAAAAGTGTGCAGATAACCTTTGGCACAATACGGAAGCTATTACGGCTCATTGATTCGTGTATTTTGACCATAAAATATTCATGCCAACAAATTGTATAACTCGTGATAAGAGATGAACCATTCATCGTGCAACAAAAAAATGACAATTTTTTTTGCAATTGTGATACATTAAATTGGCTGGAAAGATAATTATTATCAAAAACATTCAACTTTTCTCATGCTTGTTTTGTTTAGTGATTTGTTTGTTTTGAATTCCATTCGATTTAACTAAATGAAATTTTTAAACGAAAGTCGTTGGTGTATACAATGCCGTGTCATTTGTATGCAAATTACTTTTTCGGTCACATTGAACTTTGATTTCTGAATGACGGTATCAGATACTTTTAAATTTGGGATATTGAAACGTATATTCATTACTATGACGATGCTTTGAATTTCATTTAACGTAAATTTTATTATCACGATGCAGACCGCCCAATCGCCGAGCGTTTGCTATAAATATACATTGCGTGACGCAGCGACGAACCACACATGTGATCGATGAACGTAAATATTGCGAGTGTCTGGTGCTGGTTTTTGTCGACTGTGCAAATGATGATTGCAGCCGAATGCCTGAAGGGAAACATGTCTTGGTATTGAAAAGAGAAAGAACGCGTATGTGTCGCTGTATCATCCGTCACTTATTGCATATGGTTTCGCGGTTTTTTTTTGCGTCTGTGCTTGATTCTTTCTTCGCAACGCATATCAAAAAATATATTTGCCACACAAATTGCGTGAAATTGGAACTATAAATGAACTAAGCGATGCTTTTCATTAAAATATCTAGCGAATAAATGTACCGAATTTTGATCTGAATTAAACTAAATTTGTTTTACTCTCCCTAGTGAATTCACTCTCTCTCTCTCTCCCTCTCACAGAGGTATTAAGCTGGAATGCAGAATAAAAGACAATTTTTATCGTACAATGCTGAACTTTTTATAGTGTCGTCAGTTTTCTCCAGAATTTAATGACGGGCTTACGACTTTTTATGGAGATTTTTTTTCTTTTTATTTTATTCTGATTACTTTTCGTAACTTATTTGTGTTCGTTTGTTTCCTTGCATTTTTTTCACTCAAACATTCGAGGCCTCTGTACATATATTATAACGTTGTATTCTGTAAATTCATATTGACATGTAATCTTGAGAAATTGGAGTCATTGACCTATTTGTCAAGAAATATCTGTAAATTAGTAATGATCTGAGGATTGTTCACAATTTTTTTTTTGACAATTTTCTTTTTTTTACAATTTTTTTCGTACGTTTGCCTCTTTTAACAGTTTTTCAATTTTTTTTCTCATCTTTTTTCTCATTCGTCTATTTTTAACCAATTTGAAAAAGAATACCGATTTCACGCCGTCAAAAAAATGAACACATTGGACCCTTTTATTTGTAAAATCTTCCTCTTATTTGAAAAAAATCACACGCATTTTTCATTCATAAATTGTCACAATCTCAAAAAATTTTACCATTTTTTACATGGTGATTATAAAAATCAGGCGCAATTTACTGCAAAAAAGTGTTAATATTAGACATCAGTGGGCCTTGATGTAGAATCAATAAGATAACATTGAGTTGGATTTTGAGCCAAATATTTTTCTGTCTGTTTGTCTGCAATCTGTTTTTGCCTCTAATTGAGTATCATGGCAATACCAAACAGAGATTCATTCGTTATGTATTAATTAAGCCGTGAACTTGACTCTTAGTGCACTGGTATAATTTTTGTTTCAAGCCACCATAAAATCATAATAAATGGGTCATCTAACAAACTTGACTTGCAATTCATTCTCTTATATAATGAAATAAATACTAATTGGATAATCACGAGATAAAAACTCACAATTGTTCTGAATGTGCACGAGAGCGAAAAAAGCACTTCGATGAAAAACAAAAAAAAATATCGTTTGTAATGTCGTTTAATGTTTGGTTAAAGTAGGTGTGTGTGCTTGGATGCCGGAAAATACTATGCGGTCTCATCTCTTTTTTTACATCTCTTTTGGCTGTTTATTCGCAGTGCGGCCGCAAGGAGATTTTGCATTGAACACTCACACATGCAAACAAACAGCATATGCGCAATGCGCTCGACAGTGCCGAACACCGCAAAAAAAGAGCAACACATTTGAATATTGAACGGATGGCTATGTTTTTAGACTAAGAACCTTAAAACGGTTTCAAAGAATTGAAATAAAAAAAATTGAATGAAAAAAAGGGGTGATAATGGTTTTCGGTTAGACGAAAATCATATGATCTATCTGAAAAATATGCTGTTGTTATCAAAGAAAGAGACGACAATGGGTGGTGTTTCGATCGAAATAATGCATGTGTTCAGCTGTCATTGTGTTTGACAGTTCGCCTCGATTAGACAAAATCTGTCAAAGTCACACACATCGCCTATCAATTTTACGTGGTGTTTGCAGTAGAGTGACAAGCAATAATTTATTTTCACGCATTTTTTTCTCCAAAAACTAAATGAATTAAAGTTTTATTATTCAGTGATTTGGTGGCCGCAGATAAAAACATGTGGCAAAAAATGCAATTAAAACGGTCCAAAGACATTTATTTATCGTTTGCATTGATTTTGTTCACAATTTTCAATGTATTATCGCTAGGTGAATGCTTGTACGAAGACCAAGTTGGAAAATTTGATTGGTAATCGATATTTTATTATCTATTTCTCCACACAATCATTTAAAATATTAATTTTTCAAATCGAAAAAAATGTTGTGTACCAAAATAGGAATCGACGATATGTTGGTAAAGTTATTGGTGGTTTTTACGATGAAATTTTGGGCCATTTATTGGTTGGTACTGAAGAAAACGTGATTGCTTCATTGAATATTGATAACGGTGATATTATATGGCGTCGTGTACTCGAAAAAAATGACCGTGGTTCCATTCAATTTGTATCGATTTTATACGAAGACTTTTCCCCACCGAGTAATGGTCGCCGGATAACCGGACCGGAGGAGGATAAAGATCGATGGATGGTCGCTGTGACGGGCACAAGTTATATTTTAGTACGTGTTTGGAATACACGAACCGGTAATTTGGGACGGGAATGGAGTCTTACACCAGAACAACCAGCTGATGAGGATTCACATTGGTTTGTTGTTAATTCCAAAATTTATCATGTTCGTCCAACGTGGAAGAAATCCAGCATTGAAGTCACCGGATACAATTTGAAGACCGGATTTTTGGAAGTCTCAGAACCGATGATTTTAATCGAAACAAATCGCAAGGAAGACTGCGTTTTTGTTGATTCATTTATGGTTTGTGTGTATGGCGATGAAATTGCTGTCACCGAATTGATCAATTTTCAGAAGAAAGTACTCGTTAAGTCAAAGACATTACCGATTGTCGTTCCGGTGAGTTGATTGAAAATAGAACACTTTGATTGGGTGACATTTGTTTTTGGATATTGAGTTTTATTTGGATTTTTTGTCAAAAAAAAACGACCAAATCGGACCAATTCACAAAAAATGCCAATTTCTCCCATTTAGATCCAGTCTTGTCGCTATTTTGACCTGTCATTTATATATTTTCAATTGCTTTCTCTTCAAAATCAGGGTTTCGAAGCGGCTGTACAAATTGACGACAAAATCTACAATTTGAAAACAGATGCTGTACTGCCGGGTGGTAAAGGAACAATTAAATTCTTCACCAAAAATCGCAGCTCATATGGACCACTTTTGGTTGATGCATCCATCCAGGATTCGGTAAGATTTTCAAATTGGCCTTATT
Organism: Contarinia nasturtii; assembly: GCF_009176525.2. Lineage (NCBI taxonomy): Eukaryota > Metazoa > Arthropoda > Insecta > Diptera > Cecidomyiidae > Contarinia > Contarinia nasturtii. The sequence goes on along the minus strand of NW_022199372.1, from coordinate 355,777 downwards.
TTCAGACATTTTTATATAGACCAGTACCACTTTTGCACCATAAAATGGCCCGCACTTTTTCCCTATAATTCTTAAAGTACCAGGCTGAACAGCAACAAAAAAGTGCCTGCCACCATTGGCAGTACAGCTTTGACTGTGCGAACGGAGCAAAAGCATACCCGTCCCTATGTAATTGAAAATGTATCTTTGCTGTTTCTTTCAGAATATCAACGTAAAGGTAACAAATGCCGAGAATGCCGAATCGTTGTTGTCATTTTCTGCCAACTATCCAGCCCACTTGGACAATCCACGTATCATTGATACTATTTGTAAGGAAAACAAAAAAGGAGACTTTGTGTGTCGTTTCATTCTTGCCACTGACAACGCTGCCATCGTTCTAATTCAATCGGGTATTTTATTTATGAATTTAATCGTATTCAATAGTGGATATGTTGTATACTTTACTCTTTCAATTCTTCACATATTTTGCTCTCGACGAGTGATAATTTTGTGAACCAATTTAATTAATTTCCAATCTATTTATTTCATACCAGGCAAAGTCAAGTGGATCCGCGAAGAATCAATGTCCGACATTGCTGCCATAGAGATGATCGATCTACCGTTGGCCGACAGCGAAGGTGCCATTGAAAAACAATTGAAGAGTGACAATGGTAAGTTAATTCGTCAAAATTCGATAACACTTGTGTCAGTGTCATTCATGTATTATAAATTTTTCTCTTGAATATATTTCACATTTTTCGTCCCGTTTCTTATGCAAATTGTCTCATGATATATAGACGAGAAGGCCGTCGATTGTAAGTTATTGAGCGTGACTCACTATTGTGTGATGTGTGTTTTCATTTTGTTTTTGCATCATTTTCGATTTATCGACTGCTGTCAGCGTTGATATTGTTGTTGTTGGTTTTGTGTCTTTTCGTTTTCTTGCATGCACTCTCGATTTTGTTTTGACTTTTTTTTAAATTTTTGATAAAAAAATATTGAAGTATTTTTCCGCATTCTTTTTCTTAAGAATTGATTTTTTTCCATATTAATTGAATAAATTTATTCAATTGCAGGGGATATTGTGGGCAATTTCATTCAGCGCGTCACCACTCAACTTAATCATGTACATCATGTGCTACGCAATGTATTCGATGTTATGAAATTGTATCAAATCGATCCAGTCACCGAGAAAGGCGAATTGACTCGTGATGCGTTCGGTTTACACACAATCATCGTTGCTGTTACCAACAAAGGAAAGGTAAATTTACTTGAGATGGTCTTGTCACAATTTTTGTGGCAATAAATCGATATTTTTTTCACCGTCATTTGAAAGTCATGTTCATTGGAAAATAGAAAATAGGGTGCACAATGGTGACCGTTAATCCATTCATAAATGGCGGCATAAATTGTGCATCACTCTCATGATTTTGTATGAGAGCTCTCATCATTAGTGAAGGAGAGGAGTTTGTAGAAATTTAAATTTCTACCCCTTTTTACGCTCATACAAAATCATGATAGACTATGGCAAGATTTTAACTAATCGAGAAATATTTTCCATAAAATTAAAAATATTTTTTTTCTTCAGTTATTTGGCATTGACAATATTTCGGGAAAACAACACTATGCGACAAATCTACCAAATTTTGTTGAATTTGCCAATGGTCAACCCATGAAAATTGTCGTACAAAGAACATCAAAACATTTTCCATATCCAGCCCGATGCACCATTTTGGGCAGACACAAAGTGAGTATTTTGTACACCGTAACTCGAAGTAACAACTCTGGCTGCTATTTACAGCTCCTTTTCACCAGGTGTATTTTATAAGAATGAATGAGAGTGGAATGCTCAACCCATCTATTTCTGTCTCATACAAAAATAGTGAGAGAACGATGGGTACTCCGCTGCATACACTTTCACCGGCTGTCAGTAAACAGCTGAGCAATTAGATGCTCTCAATAGCAGCATCTGGGTCTGATTTTACATGATTTTCGAACACCTTAAATTGTATTTCAAAACTTTTTCCCTTGTCCACTATTTTTGTATTTTATTCCATCGAATTGAATGGATCTAATTTAATTCTAAATTTTCAATATTTTCGAATTCTTTCAGGTCACCGGTAACGGAATGCTCTATCAGTTTAATCCAATCGATGGTAGTCCAATCAACGGCGGAATCATTGAGTTGAGCTATCAAATTCGTCAAGTGGCTGTATTGCAACCGGGTGCCGATTTCTTGCGTGGAATATTATTACTCGACAATTCCAATAATGTGCATGTGTTCCCAGAAAGCGCTGCTGAGACTGTACGTTACCGAAATTCCTTAAAATCACCCTTCCAAAATCATTTTTCATTGATCTTTCAAAATTATATATAAATTTCCAGGCACACGGAACCTATATTTACGTATCTGATGCAAACAGTGGTATTGTGACCGGTTACAATATCGTTTTGAAGGATAAACGTTTGGAGACGACGGAAACATGGCGCATTAATCTCGGTGGAATGGAACGATCTCAGAAAATCATACAAATTGCTTCGAAAAATCCCATTGAACATGTCCATTCACAGGGTCGCGTACTTGCCGATAGATCGGTTTTGTATAAGTACATAAATCCAAATCTAGTCGCCATTATCACACAAGGAAATGACAGTTTGTACAAATGTAGGCAATTTTTTTTATTCTATCAATTCATTTTGAATTTTGTAGATTTTCATGGATTTTTATTTATTTCTTGATTTAGATGTTGTAAATGTTCATTTGGTCGATGTTGTATCCGGTGGAATCGTAACTACAATCACACATCGTCGCATTAAGGGTCCAGTTAATATCGTACATTCCGAAAATTGGCTCGTCTACACATATTATAACGATAAACTTCGACGCACTGAATTGAGTAAGTTTTTTTTTTCTGCGTAACGAACTGATTTTATGTGGAAATAATGGGAGTTTGGGTTCTTATGCAGACTTTCTTTCTGTCAATCTCTCTTGAAAATTTCCCGCTTTCATCCACTTGCTTTGTCAAAAGAATTGACTTTACCTCTTCTATTATTTCCAGCTACCATTGAGCTATACGAAGGAAATACACAGGCCAACAAAACGGTTTGGACATCGTTCGGAACGCCGCCATTGCCAATAGTTGAGCAACAAGCTTACATCATTCCAGCGACCATTGTTTCGATGAAAGAAACCATCACCGAAAAGGGAATCACCAACAAACATGTGTTGAGTAAGTTTTTCACCACTCAATATGAATTGAATCGTGTTTGTTCAACCTTAAGGTACTGATTTTGAATTGTTTTTTGTGTATTCTAGTGGGATTGTCATCGGGAGCAATACTCGAAATGCCATGGCATCTTTTAGATCCACGTCGACCAATACTGAATACGAATCAACCGCGTGAAGAGGGAACAATTCCGTATATTCCAGAGTTACCGTTGTCAAGTGAAAGTGTAATCAATTACAATCAGTCAGTGGCACGAATCAAGGGCATCTACACTGCTCCCAGTGGTTTGGAGAGTACAAGTTTAGTCGTTGCCTATGGCTTAGGTGAGATTTTGACATCACATTTTTTTTCTGGAATAAATGGATTAAATTAAATTTGGCCTTTTTTCCTTTAGATTTCTTCTCTGTGAGAATATCGCCGTCGAGGTAAGTCTTTTTAGATCCAAAGAAATTGTTTCCATTCAAAACGCTCATAAATTTAATTGCACTTTGTCTTTTTCGTTCCAAAAAAATACAGAACATTTGATCTTCTGAAAGAAGACTTTGACTATTTAACACTAACCAGTGTGTTGATCGGATTGACAGCAGCTTCCTTCATCGTCAAACACATGTCAGCTAAGAAAACACTCAAGCAAGCATGGAAATAATTCGTCACATCAAATATGTTACCGAACGCACATTGTTGTGTGTTTTCAATAGAGTAAAAGTTTCATAAAAATTATAATTTAATTCGATCATTTCGTATTTATCAAATCGAAATTTTTAATTTAATTAGAGAGAAATAAGGCGGATCATGAAGAGTGCATGTTTACCAGTTTGATTTGTTTTAAAACGATCTTCATTTGTGAATGATGAGTATTAAAAGCCAACCAGAATAAATTCAAGAGAATAAATGAAACGAACCATGTTTTCGATGGAAATGTTGTATTTTATTTAATTATTCTTTTGTATTACAATATAATTTTGTTTT
>NW_022199372.1:337306-341602 GCF_009176525.2 Contarinia nasturtii | reverse complement strand
AGGTTTCGTCACTCGTTCTCTAACTCGATAGAGGTTTTTTATTTGATTCATACTGACATTCCATCGACTACGATTAATCAGATGGAAATCGATACCAATATCGTTGTTGATATCGATGCAAACAGTACCGATGTGATTGACCCTGTTGTTAACGAAAACAATGACACCAGCATAATTTCGATTCCGTGTTATATTTTGACCACTGATGTTCCGACCGTGCGACCAAAGCCAAAAAAATTACGCAAGCGTCGTAGATCTGTCATCCCATCGACCAGATTAAACGTATCGGCAAGCACAGTGTCAAATCCACACAAAAAGAAAGTGTCAAAAACAAAGAAAGTGACAAAGGCTAATTCAATGCCTAATTCAATGCCAATTTCACATCTCCAGTCAAAAGTCATTGGCAGGAATACTGTAGCCACTTCAAATTCAGACATGAATTTGCATACCAAAGGGGCTACTTGTGATATTGGGCATCAGGTCGGTCATACAATGAACTCAAAATTGTATGAGACTAAAACGGTCTACCTTTCACCGTTTTTGCCAAACACTACAGTCGATGATGTCACCGATCATTTGAAATCTCACCAATGTTACCGTGTAGTAGGTGACTTAAAGGTGACTAAACTGGTGGGCCAAAATATGGACACAAGGAAATTATCGTTTGTTTCCTTCAAAATAGAAGTGCCAAGTCGTTATTTTGACATTGTTATGGACAGTTCCATTTGGCCAACGGGAGTCAAAACAAAAGAGTTTGTGGAAAATTCATTGCCTCGCAATAAAAAACCTGAGTCTATTCCACCTCCCAAACGAACTGTAAATAATTCAAAAAACAAGAAGCACGCCTCGTTCAAGCCACCAATTCATGGTCGAAAACGACCAAAGCCACAACAAAGGCAAACAATATCATCGGGAATTCCACCGATTGCCAATTTGTTGCCACTGCTGTCACAGTGCCTACTCAGTCCACTGATGGGATTGTACAGTCAGCCCCAACAGAACCGACGCAAGTAGGCAACTCGATTCACGCTCTCCCTCCTCAATCAACTTTGGTGTGCAATGATATATATTATCAAAATGTTCGTGGCTTGCGCACCAAGTCAAAACAATTTTTCTGCAATTCGTCGGCATTTTCACACTCGATCGTTGTTTTAACGGAAACATGGTTGAACCAGTCTCATTTCTCGTCAGAATTCTTTGACAATTCATACCATGTTTACCGCAAGGATCGCTATGAGACTGGTTCATCGTTAAGTCGTGGTGGTGGTGTGCTAATAGCAGTCACATCAAAACTTACATCCACCAACATTGTATTCGACAACACAAGTGAATTGGAATATGTCTGCGTTAAAGTCAGCATTAATACAAAACTCAATGTATTTATTTATGCTGCGTATATTCCGCCAAACTCACAGCCGGAAATATACAAACGCCACTCGATTGCCATAAGCCATATTCCATCGAGCCCAAATGACACTATCATTGTACTGGGGGATTTTAATCTACCCCTTGTCAATTGGATTATGGATGACGCTGAATTTAATGTTCTCATTCCAACTTGCGTCACTCCACTGCATGCGGCAGATTTCATCGAAGACATCACCGCCAATGGTGTCTATCAGATTAATTCTATTCGCAATGCAAGCAATAAATTGCTCGATTTAATATTCACGAACGATTTCACAAATGTGGAAGTTTCTTGCCCGCCTCCTTTATCTGTCATTGATGAACAATATCATCCTCCAATTCTCTTGACGTATGAATGGCACATAAATAACGCAACGCAAGGGCAATTTCAAACTCGAAACTTCCTCAAGGCCGACTACATTGCAATGAATAGGTACTTTGCCGACGTCGATTTCTCTCGTCATTTTTCAAATAAGACCCTTGACCAAAAAGTCGACATTTTGCACCAAGTTATTAATGAAGCGATCGATATGTACGTACCTATACAAACGAAAAAGATTCAATCGAAATGTCCGTGGAACAACAAGCAACTCCAATCTCTCAAGAACAAAAAGAACAAAGAGTGGAAGAGATCGAAGTCAACGAACGATGACTCAGACTATTTGTTTGCGCTTGATAATTACACCAAACTTAACACGGAACTGTATAACTCGTATGTCGACAAAATGACTTCTTCACTGAAGTCTGACCCTACATCGTTCTGGCGCTTTGTCAATACGAAGAAAAACAATGATTGTGACCCAAAATTATTACATTTTGGTGATAAATCTTCGGTTGATAAAAGGGAACAAGCCGAAATGTTTGCTTCTTTTTTTAAAAACAACTTTGTTAACCAGCCGTGTCAAAGTCAATCGGTAGCACAAGCATCAATTCAAACAAACTCAAACGTTAACGAATTGATTCTTAACGAATTTTTTGTTTTCGACGAGTTGCTTAAAATAAACTCAAAGAAAGGCGTTGGACCGGATGGGATACATCCTATCCTTCTCAAAAATTGTGCCGCCCTACTGTATGCGCCTCTAGCGATAATATTCAATGAATCGCTTTCCACTGGACACTTTCCCACGAGTTGGAAACGTTACAGCGTTGGACCAATTTTTAAAAAGGGATCACGCTCTAACGTTGAAAATTATCGGTGCATTGCCAAATTGCCAACAATCGCTAAATTTTTCGAATACTTGATTAATTTGGAGATCAGCAAGATGGTAGCCGATAAAATCGTGCCTCAACAATATGGTTTTATGAAAGGCCGCTCAACTTCGATGAATCTTTTGGAATTCCTGCACTTTTCACTCAAGGCAGTGAACGAAGATAAGCAGGTAGATGTACTTTACACAGACTTTAGTAAGGCATTTGACATTGTTGATCATTCGATTCTGATTTCAAAACTTCACAATTTCAATCTGCCACCAAACTTAATCGATTGGATCAAATCGTATTTGTCAAATCGTCGTCAATTTGTGAAATATGGGCAAATGGAATCAAGTGAGTTTGTTGTTAACTCAGGGGTGCCTCAAGGTAGTCACTTGGGCCCCACTCTATTTCTACTTTTCATCAACGATATTGTAAATTCCATTGATGACGACGACATTTTTATCTCTCTGTTTGCTGACGATCTGAAATTGGCAACTTCAATCACTGACACCAATGACACTATCAAACTTCAAGTGGCAATTGATAAATTAAAGAACTGGTGCGAAGCAAACAAACTTTACCTAAATCTCGACAAATGCTCTGTTATGTCGATATCAAAAAGGAGAGAGAAAATCATGTGCTCCTACTCATATGGCAGTCACAATTTTAAGAGAGTAAGCGAACAAAGAGACTTGGGAGTAATTTTCGACAGCAAACTCAACTTCGTCAAACACATCGATTCAATCGTGGCAAAAGCAACATCAGCGCTCGGATTCGTGAAGAGATTCTGCTACGATATTCCTGATGTCAATACTCTCAAGTCGTTATACTGCGCCCTCGTACAATCAATCTTGGAGTATGGCAGTTTAGTATGGCTACCGTACCATAGCATTCACAAGAACAAAATTGAATCTTGCCTTCGTCAATTCTCAATGTTTGCACTCAAGGAGTATCCAAACATCTCGAATGACTACAAAATTTCATCGTACAGCGCTCGCCTGGGCAAACTAAACATGCAATCACTCGAAAGGCGCCGTATAAATGCATCAATTTTATTCATATTCGACTTGATGCAAAACAACGTTCACTGCCCATCACTGAAGACTGAAATGGCCCGCAATCAAAATGGACGTAACTTGAGAAGTGTCGAGTACTTCAAAATCAATGACAAATTCTTCCGAATCAATCCATCCGTTCCACTCAACCAAATGTGCAGAATGTCAAATAGGGTCCACGAACTATTTTCGATGCAATCAAAGAGATCAACTTTCAAAAATCGACTTTTATCCTTAAGCGATGATCACTTTTCTAACTTGTCATTGGTGTCCAATTATAACACTGTTTTCTTAAACGAGCAAATGTGATACATTGTGATTTATTTTTTATATAGATATAGTATTTGAAATTATATTTATTTATTAGTTTTCGACTCATCGTATCCGCGTGCAATTTGAAAATATTAACTATTTATAAGTGTTTTTTGCTGTTTGACGGGATAACTTTTGGCTATTACAGTAAGACGTAGATAATTGTTTATTTATTCATTTATTCATTTATATGTTATAATGATGTAATTTTAACTTTGGCCATGGGGGGCGTAGTGACCACTGCGAATTCGGCGGCCCCATTCGGTCTATTTACCTTTACCGTGCAGCCTGGGATGGTGGCTGAGTGTTCATTCGATCTACTGACCCG
>NW_022199372.1:293581-337296 GCF_009176525.2 Contarinia nasturtii | reverse complement strand
TGGGATGGTGGCTGAGTGTTCATTCGATCTACTGACCCGGGCTGGTGGACCGTGTGGGTGACCGTTAGAATATCGTATGTGGTCGTAAGATTATTATTGAAAAGATGTGGTTTTTAACGGTGATCAGATGTTTACAATAGTATATCACTGATTCATACCTTTTTCCCACCAACAAATGTATAAAAAATTGTAAAAACTCAAATGATTCAGCCAGTTTTGGCGGTGAATAAAGATTATTATTATTATTATTAAATAAAACAAACATTCCATACAGATGTGAAAATGAGAAGAAGCAAAATTAAGCGATCATATGCATCGCACTCAATTCCTTCGACGTTTTCCACTTCGCTGGATTCGTGAAATTGAATTTATATTTCAAACGGACACACAGTGTGAAACCACAAATTTTTGTTTAGATTGTTTTTCAGCATTGTTTACATGGTAATAGAGAAGTTTACATGGTAATAGAGTATTGAGAAAAATTGTAATATTTTACGTGAACAGTATAACTTTCGCTCAAAATTACATCGAATATTCACAATTAAACAGAAAAAAATTGCTTTAAATCCGTTTGATGATAAGCGTTACCTCATTCGTTCGAATGGTATTGATACGCTGGCTTGGGGTCATCATGAAATTAGTGAAATTGAGAAAAAATATTGTTAGATGAAACGTAAATTTTCATAAAACTTTAAGCAAAAATAGTAAATAAGATACAAGAATGAGACAGTTTTTCATTGATTTTTCATAAAAATGTAACATTCTAGTAAAATTATGATATATTCTGTATAATTCAAAGGTAAAATGGTTTCAAATCGAACCTATATGATTTATATATTATATTAATTATTATTAAATATTCTGAAATGTATGGAAAAAGAAAAAATAAAATGAAACAACTGTTTTTTTTTTCAACGGTACAACCGAAAGAAGAATTTTTTATTATTCATAATTTCATTTCATTAATATAATACAGTTGAAACTTGATTGTTTGTTGTTTTCAACACTTTTTATATTTATACAATATTTTTTAGACAATTAAATTCCATAAATAATCGTAAAAGTGAAATTCAGGACGGCTTCTTTTTCCCGGGCCGAAATAAACAACATAAAGAGGCGTTGTCTCTAATTTGAGATTATCAACAATTTCCAGATAACGCTCACACAGAATCAAATACTCGTCACCGATTTTAACTGTTGGGCACACTCGTTCAATTTTAGCAACATTGCCTCTAAACACGCCAAAACCGCAAACTGGGTATTTTTTGCCGATTTCCAAATCTCTCAACCTAATGTATGTATGTGAACCATCATTTAGCGGATGAGGATGCGCCATTGTGAAATTTTTTTTGTTGTTCTCGAGAAGCAGATCTGCTTTTTTGTGGTTGTTTGAATGAATGCAGCTAGTAAACTGAATTTTTTAAAATTATATTTTATATTTAAAAGTTTTTCACTCTAATTTTTTTGCTCTTCGCATTGATCATATTCAAACACAAGAATCGAACTTTTTTCATGAAATCGAACCTTCAGTCGATTTATTATCATGAAATAGAACCTCAAATCGAACTATTTTATGAAATTGAGCCTCAAATGTGCCATAAGTGTTTATCACTTACACACATACACACATTTGATACACATCAAAAGAACAGAAAAAAGAATTGTGATACAAATTGCATACTGAATATAAAAAAAATAGATAAATCGATTTACATGAGCTGTATTGATAGCAATGTGATAAAAAAATAATTAAATGAATGAATGAATGAATGTATGTGTATGTGTGTGTGAAAGAGAGAAAATGCACTGTATATTTGTTTTTCACTCGCATCTTATTATCATTCACAAACTTTTGCATTCAAACTTGAACGATTTCAAAATTCAGTTTGATGTGTTGTTTTTTGATCTAAGTATTCGATCGGATTGATTTAGTTTTGATTATCATGAAAAAATCATTTCAAAAAATTATCATGTCAGTCAATGTTTTTCATATTGTCAATCAATACACTCACTACATCAATTAAATAAATTAACACCATGTGTGTGTGTGAGTATATATGTGTATGTGTGTGCACTAATACTGAAAAACGTGGATGAAACCGGCATTTACATACTACTTACATCAGTATCGTTAAATATATAAATTGCAAGAAAAAGACAAACTTCTTTAGCTTTTTCTCAAGAATGAATCTGAAAAGATTTCTAATTCAAGTGGAATATTGATCTGATTGATGATTTGAATAATGATTTCCTATTCTGAAAAACTGTATTTAATAATACTTAATGATTCCATTTTATCGAATTCAATCGTCTCATGGCATAATGTCATCGATGCTAGCCCAATCAATATAAAGACGTTCGAGTTTTGTCAGGCCAATTGCTAAAATCTCCATATTCTTGACTTTCAATGCATTCAGAATGATCAATTCTCTCAAATTGGTCAATTGAGCTAGATTATTGTATAACTCTCGTTAAAACATCGAATGCACAATAGTTCGAGACCTTTGAGCGAGGCAAATGAAGTTCAACTTCATAAATATAAAAAGAATATTCGCTTATAAAAGCGTTGTTCATGAAGTCGATTTAATAATTCTACAATATTTTCCGACGTCTTCTTCCTTTCTGAAGACCAATCGTCAAATTCTCTGAGTTCCAATATATCCAATTTTGCCTTGGAATTTATAAATGTGTCACAATTCTTCCACAAAAATCTTGCAGTAGTTGAAAATATCTGTACATTTGGATTGCGTTCGAACTATTCACGTAGCTCTTCAAATTGATAAGAATCACGAGGCATCAATTCTAAACGTTCGAGCTTAGGATATTCTTGTAACAGCCAGTTGTATTTAAAATCGATGCGGTTACCATGCGGCCTATCCATTAACATTTGTGTCAAATTCAAGTTGAATTATCAAACACAAAGGTGTGCTGTACTTTCGATTACATTTTTCGAAAGAAAAAGACTTGTTTGATTGGACTTCTTTGTATTCAAAAGTTTACTTAGACTATATTGGAATCAATTTTTTGTACTTTTTTACTTCTTAAATTTAAAAAGTGTCGTGAAGTATTATATAAAGGTCTATAGCTTTTTCTCAAAACTAAATCTGAAAAGATTTTAAATTCATTGATCTGATTGATGATTTGAATAATATATTCCTATCCAAAAAATTGTGTTTGAAAATAATGATTCCATTTAATCGAATCCACTCGTCTCATTTCGATGAAACTTAAATTGGTGTTACCGTTTCTGGTCGTCCATTTGGTAGCCAAGAAAACATCATCACGTGTATAAATTATTATTTTTCGTGCTCCGGTCAACTTGGCACGTTCCTTATTCAACATTGCCAAATTCAAAACTACACCCGTCGAGTAATATGGAGGTATGAATTTGATTTTGTTCAATTTCGGTGATCGACGAATGAATGGCATAATGTCACCAATGCTAGCCGAATGAATGTAAAGACGTTCGAGTTTTGTTAGGCCATTTGCTAAAATCTCCATATACTTAGGAATTTTCGATCCAAACATAATTAATTCTTTCAGATTGGTCAATTGAGCTAAATTATAGCTCTTTTGAAAGCTCTCTTCAATGCATAATAGCTCGAGACCTTCTAGTGAGGTGAATAAAGTGCTCATCTCTTTGTTAACTCTATTGACGTAAATGTATAATCGTTTATAGAAGTCTCTTTTATGTAGTTGATTTAATAATTCCAAAATATTCTCCGACGTCTGCTTCCCTTTGAACGAAGGACAATAATTGTTAAATCCTTCAAGTTCCAATATATCCAATTTTGCATTGGAATTTAAAAATATGTCATCATTTTTCCACAAAAATCTTGCAGTAGTTGAAAATCTCTGTACATTTGGATTGCGTACGAAAAACTCACGTAGCTCTTCAATTCGACAGGGCTTAGAAGGTCTCAACTCAAAACGTTCAAGCTTGGGATATTTTTGTAATAGCCAGTTGAGTTTAACTTTTCTTCGATTACCGACATCCCAGTTTTGAACATGAATCTCTTTCAAATTTTTACAGTATTTCAGTAACAAATCGTAAAAATCACCATCCACCGAACATTCTCGATGCCGTACAATTTCCAGTTGGGGCAACAATTTTTTAAAATACCCAATTCTTGTTTTATTTATGCTTAGTTCCTCGAGATGAATGTGGTTAGTTGATTCAAATTCATTTATATGAGATTTAATATATTTAACTGGACCGAGATCGTCATTTGGATCATCACCATAATATGAAATACATGGAATGAACTTATTGAAACCAGATATACGCTCTTTTACGTAACCTTCGTACATGTAAATTCCATCTTTTTCACATCTTATATCAGCCGATGAATAATTTTGTTTGTAATATTCGCCGGCCACTTTGTTCATTCGCCTGCATGTTTTACCGAATGAATGCAGGTCTTTCACGTTCAAATATTCAAATATTTCTTCCAAACAATCGATGTTCAATTTAAATATTTTTGGCGTTGATTCGTCATTTGATGGACCCGCAATGGCATCACCATTGCAATCTTGATTATCTGAGTGTGACAATTTTGGCTTTTTACTTTTCCCCACATCCACTGTGTCCAGTAAACTATTATTTTGTAGATGACTCGCATCGAAACTGCATTAGAGCAATAAAATGATAATTAGTATTTTGAACGCAGTTGAACGTTTCAGTTGATAGATAACAAGCCAACAGAAATTGTGAACGGTTGTTAATTAAAAAATTCAAATACCTGAAATAGTTGTGCTCCAAACAAACTCTTTCGCTAGACATTTCCAACAACTCTTTTTCTGTTGATATTTTTTTTTTTTTTTGTTATTTGTTGACTAAAGTAAAAAATATTTATACATCTATTCGAATGCTTCGATAATCCATGATATAGAAGATATCATAAAATTTACAATAATTTATACGAAAACATCGACATGAATTTGTTTTTATAAGAATTTAAATTTTTAATTGATGCTTAAAAAGAAAGAATGAGCACAAATTGTATTAACCTTTTATAAGATCTCAAAACCAATATTTTGTTATTTATAAGAAGAAACAATCAACAGAGACAATAACAATCTGACACATGTGATTTCGACACTTCAATCTGACGTTTTCCATCGTTTTCTCCTATTTTTTCTACGTTCATCGTTTCCACTCGTTTCAAACTTTTAGTTTCATCTGATGACACATTCTGTTTGAATAAGTGTCGGTAAAAATGAAAATTACACGATAAATTTTCCAATAAATTAACATATTCCTCATTTCTTATATTCAATGAAATATATTTCCAGTAGTTTATTTCTGAACCGATGTTATTATATGAAATCGGACAACAATCACCATTTATATCAAATTCATCACAAAAGTGTACAGTACTTCAGGTTATATTTTGAAAGAGAAAAATACGCGCATAAGAATTTTTTGTAAATTGATTTCTCTTCATTCAAAAACATACTTAGATTATAATAGAAACAATATTTTTGTACTTATTAGTTCTTACATCAGTATCGTGAAATATGTAAATTGCAAGACAAAGACAAACTTCTCTAGTTTTTTCTCAAAAATGAATTTGAAATACTTTAAATCTTAAGTGGAATATTGATAACGTTTGAGTTGTAGGTACAATATCCAATAGGGGCAACAATTTTTTTAAATGCTCAACACTTTCGTCATTAATTCTTAAAAACCCCAGGCGAATATGGTTAGTTGACTCAAATTCCGTGATAAGATAAATTCAAATTATGCGGGTTCGTTCCCATGCACGCAAAAAATGTCGTACTAGTTTGGTTTGTTTTGACATTTCGTGCAAATAGGATACAATGTGTGTTGAAAAAGTGTGCGAATTGATGCTTATATGCCGCGTTAGTATCTCTCTCTCTCTACATTTCAAGCCATTCATTGACATTGTATACGAAATAAAAAGCAAACTGACTATTTTTCTCAAACAATCAAAGTCATTGTGTAGCGTTCCAGTGTTGAAAATAAGTATTATTCGTAAAAATTCTGCAGTAGGTGAGTGAAATTCGTGCTTTTTGTGTTTAACAACATCCATAGTGATAATTTTATAAATTAATTGCTTCTCAAGTCTTCCTATCAAATCAATTTAATGTTAATCGATTTTTCATCCCTTGTAGCCCGTTCAAAAGTTCCAATTAAATTACCATGTTGGACGAAGCTGAATACGCAAGTGACACTGATGAAAGTGACGACGACTACAAACCAGGTGTTGATGGTTCGGATGTAAGTGAGGTGGACTCAGACGGTGAACCAGAAAACGATGTTGAAAATCAACCAAAAGGGAAAAAACGTTCGGCGAATGTAGAAGAATCTTCGGTGGCTACAAAAAGAAATAAACGCATCGAAGAAGAGATAAAAAGTACGGAAAAAGATGAGCTTGATGATGACGATGACGATGAGAATGAAGACGCGCTATGGGCGAGTTTTTTGGGCAATACCGGACAAAAATCGGTCGTCAAAAGTGAAAATAAAAAATCGACTGAGCCAAGTAAACAGGTGACATCCACTTCGAACGGCAATTCCACACAGGCAATAAAAAAAATACCAAAACCACCAGTTCGGACCGAACAAAAAAAGGTGGTGACGGAAATTTTTGAATTTGCCGGCGAAAAAGTTGAAATAAAAAAAAAAGTGAAGGTTACAGATGAAAAACCAGTCGCTGACACAACGGCTGATTCAAAGAAAGTAGCCGCGAAACCAGGACCGTCATTACCATTTGGCCGATCTCGGGGTAGTGGCGGCGGTGGTGCTGGTGGCAGCAGCGGACTCTCATCACTCTTGGGACAAATTGGAAAAAAGAATAAACTTAGTGTGTTAGAAAAGTCGAAATTAGACTGGAATGGCTTCAAACAAACAGAAGGCATAGACGAAGAATTGCAAACACATAATAAAGGACGTGATGGCTATTTGGAGCGACAAGATTTTCTACAGCGCACCGATCTGCGACAATTTGAAATTGAGAAAAACTTGCGAGCCGTAACTCGCAAAAAATTATAAATTCACAGTTTATTTTAAGAATTTGATTTGATTCCGATTTATTTTCATCTTTAAACACCAATAGAAACAGTATTTTTTCATGGACACACACACTCAGTACAGGATTTTTCTCTCTCTTCTATTGGAAACATATTCTGACTTACAATATATTTAAAGAAAAAAATAAATCAAATAAATGGTATCCAATTGTTTATTTTAAGGAATGGAATGAGTTTTATTTACTGAACGACAGTAGATGATATATTTTTCAGAAAAGGCATCTTCTCATTTGCAGGAAAATTTGAAAATAAATTGATAGATTCATGATTTTGTTGTTCATTTTGGTAAGTGCATCAAATGGTCGGAAAAATAAACCATCAAAAAATCCAAAAAGCGCTAAAGAAAGAATTATTCAAACTCACTATCATTGAGCACCACTGACAATTGATCGAAGCTTTCGATCAAAAACGTTAGATGCCACCGCTGTGTTGAATGTCAAATTATCAATGAACTTGCCATTAAAATTGCTAATCGCTTTAATCTACTGTGTGCCACCGGTTTCGATCGAGTTTTTTTCCATTTGCAAATTTTTTCTTTTTCACAATTTTTCATCCAATCCGCAATTTTTTGATAAAATGGAGATAATCACTGTTGAAAATGAGAGTCATGTGATTGGACGAATGTGGGAATTGATTGAAAAATCAGCAAATGAAGCGATCGCAGAAAATTCGGTATTTCGTGTTGGATTATCTGGTGGTTCGTTGATAAAATACTTGGCAAATGGTGCCGAAAATGCAAAGACAGATTGGTCAAAATGGCAATTGTACTTCTGTGATGAACGATTTGTGGATGAATCTGACGATGATTCAACATTTGGCCAGTACAAAAAGTTACTCATCCCGAAAACACCACTCACCGAATCACAATTCGTGGTTATCAATCGATCAATCGGCTTGGATGATTGTGCCAGTGACTATGAACAACGTATTTTCAAGAATTTTGGTATTAAAAAGTCCACTGAGAAGGTAAGTGTGAAAATTTTCAAAGCTAATGTGTCATAAAAATGATTATTTTTTCTCCGAACAGCCAACAATACCACAATTTGATTTATTGTTGCTTGGCATGGGTCCAGATGGTCATACTTGTTCACTGTTTCCCGAACATAAATTGCTGACAGAGAAAACCCAATTGATAGCACCGATTTCTGATTCACCAAAACCACCACCACAACGCGTCACAATGACCTATCCATTGATTAACAATGCCAAAATGTGTATGTTTCCAATCAGTGGCAAGGGAAAAGCTGAGATGGTTAAGGTGAGAATTTTACTGTTTCATGATTTGGCTCAGAAATTGATGACTTTATGTTCCAAAAAATGATTGACGTTTTGTTTTTACCGTCTCCAAATAGCGAATTCTCTTCGATGGCGAACCATTACCAGCTGGCATGGTGAAACCAAGGAAACTAGTTTGGCTGCTGGATCAAGCTGCAGTCAGTCTTGCTGTACAAAGTTGATCAGCCCGAAACAACCGAACAACAAAAAAATTTGTCCAACGAAATATCACTCGTACAAATGTCATTGAACTCGAATGAATACAAAACAAAAACCATTCCAATTAATGTTGTTACTTAAATGCGTTTAATGGGTAGGGAAATAAAGAGGTTTTTTTTTTCTTTTGTACAAGATATTTTGTGTTGATGAATATGATTTTCAATATTATTTTAATTCGCCACATGATGAAATTGTCACTTTTTGTGCTGGTGATCCACTTTTGCTGCCAACTTTTTCGATTTTTCGTACAACATCGGCGCCGGAGATGACATGGCCAAACACAACATGTTTGCCATCGAGCCAATCCGTTCTGGAAAGAGATCAGAGAAATGGTAGCATTGTTTAAGTTTTCGAATCGATAAGAGGTTGGAGTGTATTCGAAATTGAATTATCTCTAGACTGACGAATAAAATGGTTCTTACTTGGTCGTTGTAATGAAAAACTGTGATCCGTTTGTGTTTTGTCCCGAATTGGCCATGGAAAGCGAACCAAAATTCCCATGCTTCAATATGAAATTTTCGTCGGCAAATTTTTTACCATAAATAGATTTGCCACCGGTTCCATTGTTGTTTGTGAAGTCACCACCTTGGCACATCTGAAAATGGACAAGTAAATTGAAATAGGCTATTGCAAGTGTTTGGAATCCCATAAAATTCAAAATAACTTACAAAATCTGGTATGACCCGATGAAAAGAGCTGCCTTTGTATCCGAAACCCTGTTCGTGAGTGCATAATTGACGGAAATTCTCGGCGGTTTTCGGTACGATATCAGCACGAAGTAGCATGACAATACGGCCAGCATCATGAGATCCGATGCGAATGTCGAAGTAAACCTGTGGATTACGTTTCGGCTCATTACTTTCACCTTCATTCGGTTCGGTAGTTGTGGCAATTTTTTCAGCTTGTGGCGCTTCTTTTTCGTTCGAACCATTTTCGGTGGGTTTTTCGCTGGTCTTTTGTTCCGTTTCTTTGTCAACAGTGAGCGTTGCACCGGAATACTTTTGCAACCACTCGTCACTGGCCCAAACTGGTCGTGTGCTACCTTCTTTTACTCGTTGTGGCTTAGCTATGTTACATCGAATCGTTCGACCCATCAACTCGGCGTCATTCTGAAATGAGGTGCAAAAAAATAAGATTTCGGTCGTTTTAAAGAAACTCAAAGATGATTTACCATATTATCAATAGCGGCGGCAGCATCTTCCGCTGTTTCAAATTCAACAAATGCAAAACCACGGTGTTTCTGTGATTCGTAATCCACCGGCATCTGAATTTCAACAATATCACCGAATGGGATGAAAGCATCAGAGACCAATTGTTCGCTTACGTCGTCACTCAATCCACCAACATAAACTGTTCGCTTGTTATCTGCCATAATTTCAATCTCAACCACAATACAGAATTCGATAAAAAATAGAAATAAACTTAACCACGGTAAATATTCGTATGCAAACGTTGTATATTTGGTGGCTGGTTGTGTCAATCTGAACAGAAATTGACATTAGACCGAATGACATTGACACGATGTGTCAGATGGCGTTCGGATCGTTAGACAATATTTGACAGATAACCTTAATTCTTTTCATTTTCTACTTGCTGTTTCGGTCGACGTACAGAGACACGAAAAGTACTATCCATTCAATCCACACGAAAAAAAAAATTGCATAAAAAAGATGGCATCACGCATGGGAATAATTGTAAGTATTTAAAAAAGTACAAAATGACCACGATTTTTGCGATTAAATCAATGGGTCAAGTGTGATATTGAGTTTATCTAGAGATTTTTGTGATTTTCACCAAAGTTTTGTGTAACAAAATTATGTAATCAAATGTCAAAGTCAGGAGAAGTCACACACCAAATCAAATTTACTTAAAAAAAGCAAAATATACAATTTTTTACAAGGAAAAATCCATAAAAATTAAAAATATGTTGGAAAAAACGTACCATTTAACGCCCTTTTTTTAATTTGTGTATTAAACAGGTGCGCTCAATGTCGAGCAGCGCTGCTGCTGTCAAGCCACCAATTCAATTGTTCGGATTGGAAGGTCGCTATGCTACCGCTTTGTACACGGCCGCCACCAAATTGAAACAATTGGATTCGGTTGAAAAGGAATTGGTGCAAATACAAAATGCTATCAAAGATAAGCCATTGTTGCGTGCCATTATCACCAGTCCAATCTTTAATCGGACTCTTTTGCAAACAACACTCAAAGACGTTGGTAGCAGCGCTAAATTGTCTTCTGCCACCACTAATTTAATGGTATTGCTTGCGGAAAATGGACGTTTCACCAAAATCGACGGTGTTATCAATGCATTCAAACAATTGATGTCAGCACATCGCGGTGAAGTTGTATGCGAAGTTACAACCGCCCGTGCATTGAGCGATGGTCAACGCAAAGAATTGCAAAGCGCTTTGAGAGTGAGTAGAATTTAGAAATCCAGCGGATTTATTTTGGGGGAATTTTGAGACAAAAAACATTTTATTTAAAAAAAAAAAAATGAGTGACATTCATTAAAATTGTGCTTTTGGTGCATTTTCATTCGTTTATGGAATTTTTGATATTTTCACGGAATTTAAAACAATCGGTCCGTTAGTTTGGATTCGGTTTTTGATTTGGTATTTTCAAGTAAAAGTAATTCAATTTAACGTTTAATAGTTTTTTTTCATTTACCAAAAAGCAGAGACTGTTTCTCAAAGCAATAAATGAGAGGAAGAGTGTACATAGCGGTGAAAAATATTAAACGTAAAAAAATAAATAAAATTGAGAGTGTTCTTCCTCACATATATTGCTCTGAAAAAACATTCGCTGATGGGTTGATTGACTTTTTTTCTCATTTCAAGACTTAAAATTAAAGCTACATCCAGCTATTTTATTTATTTTATCTGATGGCGATTCATCTCTAATCCCATTCTGTTTTTATTCCGCAGAAATTTGTGAAATCAAATGAAACCATCCAATTGAAGGAAAAGGTTGATCCAAACATCATCGGTGGTTTGGTTGTCTCCATCGGCGACAAATACGTTGATATGAGCGTCGCCTCAAAAATCAAGAAATACAAGAACCTCATTGAATCAGTTGCTTAAACATCATCTCCAAATTAACGCTTTCGAGTGTAAGATGTGTGGAACCAAAATTATACACAAAATTTAAATAAAAAAAAAATTCCGCTAGAGCAAATAAAACTCAATATGGGTAGAATTTAATTGTATTCATAAAGAAGAAGATAAATAAAGAAAAACACACACATAGAAAAAATTGTTTTTTTTTATGGTTTTGTAATTTTTTTGATTTATTTCGATTTTGATAGATAATAAAAAAAAAAACAAATCATTTTAGGAATTTCCATATTGTGTTCATAGTTGTTTGTCATTTCGATCTGGATGATGCGCAATTTGTTTGATGGATCCTATGATGACTTGGCTGGTCCGCTGCATGATGGTTGTATTGTAGTTCCACCTCGAATTTGACCCCAACCAATCAACCTATTGAAAATATGGAATAAATTACGAAATAAAATTAGTTGGTCACTTGGTTAAACATGCTTGAAAAAAGGTAGAAAAATTGAAAAACAAAAAATCAAATTTTCCTCTTGATTTCGACGTTTTTTCCTGTTTTTAAATTAATCTTGTATAAAACGAAATAATTTCTCACCGCCAATGTTTCTCGACACGTCGACTGAGTGCAATTTTTTCGCCGATTTCGGTGCAAACCGGATTGGTAAGTTGAATTTTGGCCAAATCGGCTTTGGTTGCCACAACTCGACCGCCAGTACTGAGCGAACCAATGTTAACCAATAAGATTTCGTTCTTTGTCAATTTCTGTACTTTGGCCGCTTTCTTATCGCCTTCCATACGAACGCCAAGCAAACGTTTCAATAAATAATACGATACTTCCAATTCGATGAAAATTTCGGGTAATGCACCAACAGCGCCCAAGACTTGACCAACCAAACGATCGGCACGGCATAATGTTGGCTCGATTTTTGTACCAACACCAATCAAACCACCTGGTACGGCGAATTTCAATTCATTCTGTTCGGTGAAAAGCGATACAATTTTCGAGAAAATTGGACGGCATGTCAATTTTCCTTCGGAATCTTTGCTAACCAAACCCGGACGCACTTCAATTTCTTGGCCAACTTTAAGAACACCACGCAAAATTGAACCACCAGCAACACCGCCTTTCAAATCGTTCACCTCACAACCGGGCTTATTGACATCGAATGAACGAATTACGATCAAACGTGGCGGTTCGATGAAGTTTCGCGATGGAATTGGAATTTTCTTTTCAATGTATTCGCAAAGAACCTGAGAGGAGGAGAGAAATAAATCGATTAGTTTTTGTACTTAAAGATGGAATTTGTGGTGCACTGAGGCCAGTATAATTGCAGCTAATATTATTGTTGTAAAGGGTATCAATGTTGAATCAAACCAGTATAACAATGATAGATTCAACAATGATACTGTTTACAGCAACAATATTAGCGGCAATTAACTGGCACTTCCCTCAGTGTAAATTACCTCAATGTTGTATTTCAATTGAGCCGAAATTGGTATAATTGGTGCACCTTCAGCAACCGTACCTTGAACAAATTTCACAATTTGATCGTATTGTTCTTTCGCTTGTGACTCTTTTACCAAATCGATTTTATTTTGTAAAATCAAAATATGCTTCAATTTCATGATTTCAATGGCGGCCAAATGCTCCGATGTTTGTGGTTGTGGGCATGATTCATTGCCGGCAATGAGTAAAAAGGCGGCATCCATAACAGCAGCACCGTTCAACATTGTTGCCATAAGAATGTCGTGACCGGGGCAATCGACAAAACTAACGTGACGCACCAATTGGAAGCGACCTGAACATGATGGACGATAGCATGGAAAACTGTCATCTTTGCTTGAACCACCTGATGTATAGCACACAGGACGTGGACATTTTGGATTGTCACATTTGAAAATTTTTGCATTGGCATAACCTGGGTTACGGGAGGGGAAAAAGAACGAAAAATATTTTTAAAAAAAATTCTTGAAATTTTGTTCAAAGAAAAATTATATAAAAAATATATTCTATGTTAGTAAGATCCAAAGCTGCCTTTCATGATGAACACAATTCTACTCACATCTTCATTCATTCTTCTCTCTCTTCTTATTTAAAAAAAAACATTTCCCATAAAAGTGGCATCTGTACGCAACTGATAGCCAAATTAAATGGAAAATTGAAAGTTCATCAAATTACTTCCGCTTGAGCGGAGTGTCAACCGTTGGCAAAATCAGATAATAATCTCATTACGACGTGCGCAAGCGTCCTTCCTTTGATCGACATGGTATTAGTTTCAATTTACCGAGCAACAGTTTAAAATTGATAGTCAGTTTGTGTTCGATTGCCAGTGGAAAACGTTCAACAATGTCTGATTTGAAGAAATTAACTGCTGAGCTCGACTGCGAGTTGGAATCAATTTTGACTAATTCCGATGGAAGTGATGAAGTCACGATATATTTGAGAAATTATCTTCGATATTCATTGCTTCGACGCTATTTAAAGTGGTTACTTTGCATTTCGATTGTTATCGCAATTTTATGTGCATCAATTTATTACATTCCGTTTTTAAATTGGAATGCATCGGCCATTGGACGGTTGGCACTCATTAAACTTGTATTACCGTATTATGATTGGCAGCATTTGTATCGATCGAGGTGTTTAATCGAACAAGCTAAAGAAGACAAATTTACATACAAAGACGAGGCCAAAGGATACTATGAATTTAATAAGGATAAATGCGCCATTTGTGAAAAATTGAGTAAGTAGCGAGATAAAAGGTCGATATGGAAACTTTATTTTTGTTTGGTGTAAAATACAACGATTTATTGCAACAAAAAAAATATAAGATTTTTTACTATCGAAGAAACGATGGGGAAATTCCACCGAGGAAATAGAAAAAAAGATATGCTCATAAATTGAAAAGGTTTCCCACCTTTATAGAAATAAAGGAAAAATTCCCGAAAATAGTTTATTATTAATAAATAGGAAATTTTTTTAAATTTTTTTTCAACATTTGTAAAAATAATTTTACCAAAGAATTAGTTGATGTGTATTTTGAGTAACTTACTTCGGTGATTTATTTTGGAATTTATTTTTTTAGAGTAAAAAACTGTGTTAATATACAAAGCGATACATTGTCGTAAAGGTAAATGAGAGAAATTTTTTGTTTTAAATTCTCTTTGAAAATGAAAACTAAAATTGAAAAAATATTCTCTCTTTCAAAAAAATGTTGTGGAAAAAATGTGTTTCGTTCAGACAAATTTTGCTTCCAGATTTCTTGAAAAAAATTAAATCGATACAAAACATTTCAAGCTGTCTTTTAAAATTCTTGAAGTTTCTTGGGAGAATTGACATTTTTAGGTTGAAAATATAATAAAATTTGGAAAATCATTTAAATAAGAATGAAAAATATTTTTTTAAATTTTACATTTTTTTGAAAAAATTTTTTTGAAGAAAATTCGTGAAAAAAGATTTGAAAAATATGGAAACAAAAATAGGTAATATATAAAAAAAGTTGATAGCAAATTTAAAGCAATCATAAATCCAAAATCGATTTGATTTTCTGCAATAAAAAAAAGTGTCTTTGAACATTTGATGAAAAATAATAATTTTTTCTTCTCATTTCAGGTGGCATCGATAGAATTTCCAGCACCACGTATGCCACTTTACAAAGTGTCTATTTGTCTCGCGATAATCCGGTGATTATAGATGATTCTCACGCCGTGTGGCCGAATCAGCCTGATGTATCCGAGAATTTTATCGAATTTTTATTCGATCTACCAGATCTTAGAAACTCAATTCCGTGTAACATTGGAACCAATCTCTTACAAGTTCGTTCTGGAAACTCGCCAAAGCTACAACATCTCTTGCGTCAAATGTCAAAAATCGATTCAAAAGGCTGGTTTTTACATTTTCGTAATTGTGATTTTGATGCTGTAAAATCGAGTCGTTTAATTTTCCCATTAAAACACCGTCCATATTTCATATCATCACATTTACCACCATTTCACACCAGTTGGATTTTACTCTCAAAACACTACAACATATCTACCGAAAAGCATTTACCCGTAAAGGACTTGGTGATCGTTCTACAAATGAGTGGAACACTAAGTGGTCGACTCACCGTTCGTCGTGATTGTAAAGAAATCTGTTCGGATCAAATGCTCAAATTGAATGCAGGCGAATCATTGGTATTTAATGCTCAAATGTGGGATTTTTATTATATTCATAACATCAATTCACATGCCAACTTAACGATTACTACAATTCATGAAATTCAGATTGATTAAGAGTGAAAAAGAAGAATTATGAAGAAAAAAAACACAATTTGAATATTCTTCTGAAGATCAATAAAGAAAAATAATAATGAAATGTCCCATAAAAAAGGGAAATAATAAAAAAAAGATTTGTTTTTAAACTTAACTAAAATAATACAGAGAAAGTAACATAATTTGCACTAAATAGAAATGGATCATAATTTGTATGTCGTTTATTTTTTTGGTTGATTTTAAACTAGCAAAAGATGATTTTTCGGCAGTTGGCTGCACCACAATGGCAGCTGAATCCATCTTTTTTCTCTAGTTTCGTTGTATCATCTGTCATACTCTGTGTTGCTTTGATTGTGTCTGTGTCCGGAAAATCTTGGAAATCGTTTTGTTTGATGAGATCCTTATCGTTGAATTCAGCTGTTTCATTCGATTCGGCTTTAATAATCAATTCATCGTGTGTCTCATTCGATTCGGCTTGGAAAAGCGGTGTATTGGATATTTCACGTAATTTTTCGTTTTCCTTCAACGATTCATTCTTATCGAATTTGATATCGTTTTCATTCAACGAATCATTGGCATCACCAATGATATCGGCACCACTGCGTGGTCCACTGTTTGTACTATTTATATAATCAAAGGTAAGCTCTTCATTCTCTTTAATCGATCTCAATGCAAACAAGCAGAGTTTTGGTAAATTTAAATCCAAACAATTTGTCCAAACGGCCCACACGCCCAAATTCGGATCGCACGAATGATTGATAAACCGTGATACATTGCCGTATTTCGCAGCATCAACCGTATATGGATTATCTTTTTCATTAAAATCCAAATCGAATAAATATGTACGTCCAACGGCATCATATTCCTTACCACGTCGTTCGGTCTCTTCGTACGAGATAATTTCGCCAACATATTCGCAAATAAATTGTCCCTTTGCAATGGCCCGTTCGGTTCGAACGCCCCATCCACGTTCTTTCGTTTTAAAAATGCACAATGTTTGCTTGCGACCCTTTTGTACCACACGATTCTGGCAATTTTCCGAGCATTTACATGCTTTATTACATTCAAAAATTGGTGTACCTTGTTTAACCCGCACCAAACCTCGTGAATTATATGAAAATTGTGCGTCAAATTGTTTTGGACAACAATCCGATTTGATTGAACATTGTCCGCCCTCGTCATCAGTACAATTACAACCGACCGGCGGATCGTCCGGTATAATGATACCGTCACGTGGTATTACATCATTTGTATACGTAAAATCTTTCATTGGCGGCAAATCAAAATCAATCACATTTTCAACATGCAAATTTTTCGATTGATCAACAACATTGATGCGCTGCTGAAATTCATAGATATTTTGCAATTGATCCAATCGTTTTATATAATATGGTAAATGTTTCATATCATTCAATACATAATCGTATATTTTCCGATACATACTAGATTTTCGATCATTTATCCGTCTCAAACGTACCAACATGAAAAAATGTGACAAAAATTCGTTGTAACTAAATTGAACCGTTTGGTGTAATGCTTCGGCATCGGTGAGTTGTGGTTCAAGTTTATCATTTGTAATAAGTGTGATTACTTCATCCCATAGTTCTTCCATATCAGATCGTCGTGATCGAATAAATTCATCGATGTAACGCTGAAATGCTGAACAATCCCAGATATTTTTGACCGGTTCCCAGGTTAATTCATCATAACCTTCCCATTTCACCTGATACAATGGCCGCTTATCGTACTCCAGCTTAATCACTTTACTTACTTTGTACTCTTCTTCGTACACACCTTTTTCGTCGACTTTGGGTTTACCCGATTTTGGTATGACCGCTTTCAATTCAGGATGCGTTAATTTGCACAGCGCACACAATCGTCGTAAATTCATTTCAATCAACGATATTTCACCGTTACTGGTTGAACTGAATGCAACTTGTGATGTGGTCGTGCTTGATGCGTCGTCACCATTTAAACTTGCCATCGATGTTCTCGTGGTGCCAATCAACGATGTTGTATTTGGTGTTAATAGACTTTTATTCAACGCATCCTTCTCTTTCATTTCCAATAAATTGCACAATTTTGCCACTTTTATCGGTCCACTTTCGAGTTTAGTGGTTGCTTTACGTTTGATCCCTTTTGTACTATGTTTACGTTTTGCAAATTCTGGCACTGGATATTTAGCTGCTTGTTCGTTTGCATATTGTCGCAATTTATCCGATGAAGCACATAATTCCTGAATTTTTTCCGATGTTATTCGTTCTACAGTTTTCATGATTTGGGCATGGCGAACACACACAGAGAGACATTCAGTTATAGATACACAGTACGTGTTTGTGATAAAATACCATGGCGAAAATACACAAAAAGAAAAAAAAGAGAGAAAAACAACTGGATAAATTTTGAATATTACAAATGATAAAAAGAATATTTATGAACGAGATAAATAATAAAAAAAGGAAGTTTCATTCAGCATTTTAAACACTTTGAATGAACAACTAATAAACTACTTGGTTGTTTCGGTAAAATGGTTGTGCAAGTGAAAGAAAGAAAAAGAAAAAAAAATCTCGCCGGTTTTTGTTTGGAAAATACCATTCTCTTGTACGGTAATCAGTTTTTTGTTTGGCGTCAGCAGAAAATGTAATTCAATAATAAAAAGTTATCCAGTTGTTTGTTCGATTTGTATATTTTCTTGGGTATCTATTCTTTTGTGCGTTAAATTGGCTTAAAAATCAAATTGTAAATTTGGCGTGACTCATATTTGTCGGTAACCATCATCGACAATAAAATCACACACACAACCACCTTCGAAATTTCAGCCGGAGGGACTCGAACAATGTCATTGATATTGTTTTTTTCTTTCTAAACACACTCTAATTCATATGTTTAAACTAATTTTACGTTTTTAGTAATGAATGTTTACAACAGAAACTACAGTTGCAATCAAAAATTTTGTTTATTGTTTACCAAAGATAAAATTGTTTGTGTTCCTCGTGTGAAAGGCAGTTTGTTAGTTGTACTATGGATATTTTTAAATAAAGCAAAGTAGTAAATATAAGACTTACCCAATTTGATTGTGATATTACGTTCCAATTCGTTCTTGAAACGAACGGTGTGCACACCAGAAATTGCTTTCACCACAGTCGATTTACCGTGGGCTACATGACCAATTGTACCAATGTTAATCGTTGCTTGACGCGATATCACTTCAGGTGACAATGGTGTCAATTTGGAGATATCCTAAAATTCATTCATTTTTTGGGTAGAAAAAAAAATCGATTAGACTCGGCCAAAGTAAATACATCGTATAAGGCCTTGGCGGCAATTTTGAACATGACCCACAATCCATGGTAAGCATGATTTTTTATTGAAATCTGACCATATTTCTTTTATAAAAAGTTTTTGCTGCAAATGTTAAAAAAATAGACTTCATGGAAATAAAATCCATGACCTCTTGGTTCGTTGAAGAGACCTATTCTTCTCTCTTGTAAATTAAGAATTCCTTATTGATAAGAAATCAATTTTTTCATGAAATCACTAATACCAGTTTGCTACGATTTGACCCAAAGAACTGAACATTTTTTAGATGTTTGAGAGACCATACAATTCAGTAGTGTATAGGAAAATAAAGGCTGAATATTGGACAGAATAACCGTTTTTTTTTTTAATTTCTGGGTATTTTTTGATTGAACAAAATTTTTTTTTTTTTCAGGATATATTTTTTCGTGGAATTTTTTTTCTTGAAATTTATTTTTTGAAAAAAATATTATTAGAATATTTGGATTGGACTTTGAAGTTGATCTATACTATAGGAATAGTGCTATAGCACTAGAAATGCTAAGCAATGAGGAATTTGAAAAATGTTATGGAATAAATGGTCTCTTAAACAAAAAAGTGTAATAAATATGGTAAATTGAACTTGATACTTTCAAATGGAATACGACAATTTGCAAGTGGTGTTCGGCATTATTTGTGAGTTCCATCAAGTTCTCTCATGCAATAAACCGGCTTTGTCAAAGAGTTTTGTGAATGTTTTAAAGAATTTCATTCAATTACATCAATATCCAGCTGATAAAACCCGTTATCGTGTGAATTTCATCTATTTTTCGTCATTTTTCATCATTTCCCTGTGATCATTGTCGCAAAGTTCAAACATGTTTATGGTATACTGAAATGGCACGCCTTCAACTACTGAAAACCGTTTAATTTTTGAATTTCTTCCAAATGAATTCCCCGAAACAGTTCGATACACAAAATCACGGTCAATTTCTCATGTTGCTTTGTTGGTGTGTTATGCGGCAATGAATGAAAATATAGATATTGAGGTTATGTTTCGTTGTACTACTATTTTCAATGGAATTTCGTCATGCAAGCACTACATTAATGCATGTCTACGTGGTTAAGTTCTATTACTATTTTCCATAAAAAATGTTCATATTTCGCGATATTTTTGGCATGATTTGTGAAAAAATGCCGTCGAGCACGACTTGAAATATATTAAATCCATTGTTATTGGGGACCATGCATTTTTTTTTGCCGACCGAAATGTATGTATAGAATAGCATATTTACCAATTGTGATAAGTCCTGTTTCTTGAGATTGGTATTTCCCGTGGTAGCTTGGCTTTCTGCCGACATTTTTTTTCCCGATTGTTATTTTTCTGTTTTGAACTAAATTCACTCGATTTATTTGGAATTTATTTAATTTATTAAAAAAAACACCCTAAAAGCACAAACAACTCGATATCTGTGGGAAACAATGCCAGTACTGCCGTTTTGTAGGTTGTTCTCTGTCTTTCTTTCTCTTGATGATAAATGTCGTTTGGGGTTCTCCGAACCATTATTCAACATACGGCAAAGCGAAATACGAAATGCGTGCATTCAATGGAGATTGCGGCGAATTGAGCGGCAACCACTGTCGTGACACAAATTCTGGAAAAAAATGGAAAAGAAATTTTTTTTCGGAAAAATTTACATGTTTAAACATTGTGTGATTTCAAAAAAATATATAAAAAAAATTCTCCTTAAAAAATTCGATAAATCAAATGAAATGGTGGAAGAGATTAGTGTAAAAATACGACCGTCTCCACCGAACTCATCCATTTCGGCGGTATTTCTTCGCATTCCCACATACACAAGCATGTCAAGACACACACACAATAACCGATTTGACAGTTGAACAAGTGAAACAACGAATACGATACCAACGACAGCCGAAGAAGAGAAGAAGAGATATAAAAAAATAGCGGCAAAAAGTTGGCATTTTATTATACACACATTCGGTGTGCTTCACATAAAGAAGCGACACAATAAGAAGAAAACTACTAAAAGAAGTGTGAGAGAAACAAAGCGGCCGAACCGAGCGAAATTGACAACGAATAAGAAGAAGCAGAACGGTTGTCATCTCTGTTGAAACACATACAGCGCCGGTTGGTATTTTCTCATATTCGTTGTTCGACACATTGTGTACAGTCATTGAAAATTCATGTAAGTAGCATTTTGTTTCAAATTTTATTATTTTCATGTCAAAATTAGCATTTACATCGTAATTTTTCTCATTAAATTGTAAATTTTGGTAATTTATTGCATTTATATGGGCATTTCATCGGTTTTAAATTCATTCGGTTGTGCATTGTCGTTTGTCAATTGGTCTGTGTGCTTGATTCTTAGTACATCATTGGTTAATTGTTGTTGTTGCTTCGTGTTTGCATTGAAAATAAAAAGAAATGGTCACTGAACAAAAAAAAAAAAGAACGCGTAAATAATGCGATGAAACGTATTAATAAAAAATGGCGATTTGCAAACAATGAATTTAAATATTTTCGACGATTACACCGAATCAAGTGTCGAAATATGATTTTTTCCAATTTTTTCGCGATTTTTTTTTTGTTTGGTCGTATTTGAAGAAGAAGAAGCAGTGACTAAAACGGTGCCTATTTTTTATCTCTTTTTAGAATTTCAACGCAGTGAATCTCATCAATTAACTTTTGGAAATGGCATCAACTACAACTAAAAAACCAAAGGGTAAGCATTGATTGACACCGTGAAAAATATGCTGGAATGGATGGGGATGTTGTTTTACTCAAAATTTTTGTTTCACAGATGAAGGCTTGGCCGACGGTGAATCCGAGTTCTTGGAACAAATTGATACGTGCCAAAATGAAATCGATTCGTTGAATGAAAAGGCGTCGGAAGAAATACTGAAGGTTGAACAGAAGTACAATAAATTACGAAAGCCGCTATTTGAGAAGCGCAACGACATCATTAAAAACATTCCAAACTTTTGGGTCACAGCCGTAAGTCAACAATTATCTATTTTTATGTCTCATTGGATTTTGCTATCATTTTTGCGATGATTCATCGCGCCCATACAGTTTCAAGCAATTCAGATGATTGCCTTTGGCAGAAACATCGGTCATCATACAAAGAGTTCACCAAAAAATACTTGACGCGACATATTCGCTGATTTTATTACACTTTTGAGCCATTTTCTCTTTAGTTGACAAGGAAATTCCCAATTAAAATTGTTTGGGAATCCGAAACTGATGATTTTTTCTCTTAATAGTTCATAAATCACTCGCAAATCTCGGGTTTGTTGGAAGAAGAGGAAGAGGAATGCTTGCACTTCTTGGGCAAGGTGGAGGTGGAAGAATTTGAAGACATCAAATCGGGTTATCGCATCAATTTCCATTTCGATGAAAATCCATTCTTCGAAAATAAGCTGCTGACAAAGGAATTTTGCTTGAGCGGCGCCTCTGGCCCAGTGTCAAAAAGCACCACAAGTAAGTGCCCACTATGATTACCCGCTGTTCACTCATTTGAAGTTGACTTATGTCTAAAGCTATGGCAGTAGATGACCTATGTCAATGAATACTTGGAGTCAATGCTCTTTATCAGTGATAATCATACTTGATTACGCTTTGATTACGCTGTATCAGACATTTATTTTCAATCGCCATGTGGTGTATTTTGTCCATTCAAAATACACCATCATTGATGAATGGAACAGTTATCTCAAGCATTCGTCTGAATGAAATTGCTTGTATGCGTCAGGTCCACCATTGATAGTTTTCTGTTTTTGATTTTTTAGTTGAATGGAAAGAAGGCAAAGATTTGCGAAAATCAAACAAACACCAACAACAGCAAAGTAATCGACGAAAACGACCATTCGAATTTAAAACGTTCTTCGATTGGTTCAGTGATAACAGGTAAGCGGTTGATTTTCGCACAATTTAAAACCACATTTTTAAAATTTCTTTCAAATACAGCGATCCAGTTAATGATGAAATAGCCGAATTGCTGAAAGATGATCTTTGGCCAAATCCACTGCAGTACTATCTTGTACCAGATATTGAAGTTGAACCGGAAGAAAATAGGTGAGCCGGTCCGCATGACCATTAAAATTTGACTAGAGTATGATTTTAGGCGATTTAAAATACCTTTAACACAGTGTGGGACCAATACTGGGTGGAAAGAAAAAATCATTTTTTTAAAATTTAAATGTCTCCCAATGAGAGCGGTACATATTTTAAGGGTTGGGAATAGCAGTGAGAGTTGCCAAAATCGCACTTTATCACTGGTGTCTTTAGTAGCTTACTGGTAAGAGGCAGTCGAGACGTGTTTTTGGTTTGATGTTTTTAAAGGAGAACCAAAGACACTACCCAAGTATTCTGTATCAGTAAGTCACAAAAGGCACAAGGTTCGAAAGCAAAATCAAATTACATTCATATTATATTTTGTCAAACTTGCTCCATTCGTTGTCAAGTCATTAATTTATTGATTATGGATTCATATGCAATGAGATTGTTTGCTAAAAATACTTTTTCATTTGTAAAATGTATCAGTCATATTTGTCTATCTGGCAAGTTCATGGCCCATGACGAAACGCCATCTGTTTTTACCAGACAATATATTGAACTGGTTAGTTGAGCTGACAGTACGTTAGTCAACTAAATGGGCTAAAACAATAGACGTTATTGTTATAATGATGAACCACTTCAATTGTTTAGCCCATCTAGCTGGATAACGTATTGTCAGCTCAGCGGACCAGTTAGATATATATTGTCTGATTTTTACTATTTGTTTTCTTTTTCATTCAGACATATGTTTTACAATTTTATATACGGCTTTACTTATCGAATTATTTTCTCTGTTTTTTTAGTGGTGAAGAATATGGCGAAGAAGAGCAATACGACGATGACGAAGAAATCGAAGGTAACTTCAGTCATTTTGTAAATAATTTTTTGGAACTTTGTCCTTACCCTAACCGTATTTTTCTCCAAAATT
The DNA here is from genome assembly GCF_009176525.2 of Contarinia nasturtii. NCBI lineage: Eukaryota > Metazoa > Arthropoda > Insecta > Diptera > Cecidomyiidae > Contarinia > Contarinia nasturtii. Next base: position 313,154 of record NW_022199372.1, on the reverse strand, counting down.
TCCACAGAAGAAGCTGAGGATGAGAAGAAGTAGGATGTGCGTTTATTTTCTATAAAAATCAGAAATCGTGACCGCATCGTTCATCACACGCACCCATACATTCAATTGAATCCAGCAAAACCACAAAATTCTTTTTAGAAAATAAACGAAGAAAAAACCAACAGTATCACACTATATTAAGCAGACGACTACTGATTAGATTTATTTAAGAAAATTGACTTTTTAAAGTATTTCAACTGTATCTAAATACAACAAACTAAAATTATCCAAATCTTCATGGGTCGTTCAGTCTATTTAGGACTTAAAAAAAAATCAAGTATCAACAAAAATCGAATTTTAACACATGAATCAGTAGTTTGATGTAAACACACACATACACACAAACAAAAATCTAATAAATTTCATAATAAGTTTTCAAATTATATTAGCTTTGACAGCAAACTAGATACAACACAATGGAGTTTTTTTTCTTTCTCTTTATTTACAAATGATTTTTATTGAGCTTAAATAGGTACAGAATCAATTGGAAATAACTATCGACGTCTTGATGGGATGGTCGTCCAACCGTCTTCATCGGTTTGTGGTTTATTTCTGCGGCGATCCGCATCGACTAAATTTGGTGCGTCATCGTCATCACTCATATCCATTTCTTCGTCATCACTGTCCGAATATGAGGAGTCACTGTCGTCACCACGCGGCGCCGCCGTTATTTTGAAACTCGGATCTAACCAATTTATACATTTTGGCATTTGGGCCAAATGGTGATGCACCTCGTCGAATTTACCTTCCACACAGAGTTTCAAGTAGTTCACCAGGTGAAGGCTTAGATCTGAAATTAGAGGGGAGAATTTGATGAAGTTTGGTGATTTTAATGATTTTATGAGAAAATCTTTTTTATTTCCGTTTTTATCTTCACCGTGGCAATTGCTCTACATTTCAGTATGTTCTTTAGTTTTTCATATTGTTCGTCTTTTTACTTCAACTCTCATGTTATGAGTTACAGTTTCTAAAGGGAGCTCAAAGTGACCTACCCCAACATATGAAATTCCGGTGGTTGTGCTTGGCCGAATTGTTTACTGTCAAAAGTCAATTTCTGCTGATGGAAGCTATTACTATTTTTGATGACCTTTATTTTTTTCAGACACCATACCTTTTTTGTAGACCAATGGGTAGTGTTACTGAGAAAAAAAAGTCCGATTTTTTCACCACAACTTGTAATTTGATAGCTAACATGATGTTGGGGTGTCAAATGGACAAGCCTTAATGCAGACACCCAAACCATGTCTGTTATAAGACTCGGACCAGGTCAATCCAAACACCACGCCCAGAATTTTACAATTAAACACCCATAATGAAAGAGAGAACCTCTTAACTCACCATTAACTGAATTATCCTCGCAAATTGTGTCAAACTCCTCGTCAATGACATCGTTCAGTACTTCGACCAGTTCGCTGGGATGAATGTTATCATTTTGTGTGCAGTAATTGTAGATATAGTCTCTGATTTCTCTGGCAGTCTGTGGAAAAAAACGAGATCAATAATTTTTTCCCAATTTTGTCAATTTTCCAACACAAGGCAAAAGTTCTTTAACTTCAATCTCACCTGTTGTCCATTACGACCTCCCATATGTTCCACAGCCAATTTTAATGCGTCCCATCGAATGAATAATTCATGAACGGCTGTCTGAAAATTGTTCAATGCATCTTGATTCATTTTTCCGCCTTGAAAAATCGACTGCAATTCTTAAAAAACCCTTGCCTTGAAATGCGGTAAATAAAGCGAATGCTCGTTGTTGTTTTGACAGATACAACAGTATTCTAACCTAACATTTTCGCACCATGCTGGTGATATGTCAACATTTGACAATTGCTACTACATTTTAAATCAAACAAAAGCGTTAAGTTCTGAATTTTCAATTTTAATATTATATAATTTTATTGATTCATATTAGAAAATATTTTCATATATTGTGATTTTTTTTATTCAAATAATAAAAAGTGAATGCCAAAGAAATTTTTTTTTGCTTACACAATAAGTAAAACATTTGGCCGATTAATACTTAATGTCTAAAAAAAATGATGTAGTAAATAAAAGTGATTGAAAGTTGTTTAAGAATAGCGAATATAATGGGTGTTGCATTCTTCGCGAAGTAAAACGATGCGATTGAATATTTTGATGGCTGATCCAACGGTCAAGCCCATAATATCGATCATGTCGCTTTGTCGCAATGATAGGAATGCTAAACCATCGATTTCATTTTCAATGAACTTTGGGCCAAGCGATGAGCAATTTGGCAAATTTGATACAAACGTTACAACTTCGTCGATGCTCCAGTTGAGGGGATTCTTTTTAGCAGCCAATACTTGAACCATTTGTAATGGTTTGACACGTTCAATCCATTGATCACGCATATCCGATAAGGTTTTACGATTCTCGAGCAAAAATTGCGACGACACTTGCAAGCGACGGAATATCTCAACATCTTTGCTGGACATTGCGGCCAATTCGGCGGGATTGAGTGTTTTTTGCAACGATACTTGAACCTGTTCGAATGCTGGATTTACGGAAACCTTGTGAGATGGACCGGCACCAATGTTGAACGCATTGTTAATCGATTTGTGCTTGCGATCAATACGATTCGGACGATTCTCTTCTGAAGACCAATTAATCGTTTCATATGGACATTCGTCCAATGTTGAATGGGTATTTGTATCCAGTTGTTTTCCATTGCCAATACCACGACAGCCCTTAGTTCCGCAAGAATTTTTCGCTATCTCGTAAATATAATCGTCTGGAAATAATCAGAGAAAATCATTGTTATTTCTGCAATTTTTGTTCAAAAAAAAATTTGTTTGTCGTATATCTTACCGAGCGGGCATTCGATGGGGTGGCCAGTTTTTTGACAAAAGTTCGGAGGATAAATGTCAGTGCTGTCATCTTCAATCCAATATGCATATTTTTCCGGCCATCCAATAAACAGCACCTTTATATGATATTCGTCGATGTTTGTTATTATCGCAGGACGTATTAATGACGGATTCTTTTTGTCGACCACTTCTAATGCCATACCGACTGAAAATGGTTTTGGCTTACGTGTATGGAACGCAAATTTTGGCACCGACTCGGCACGATTCATCCGCAAGTATGTCTCCCATGAAAATGGTGACATTCGCCAATCTGTTTTTTTTTATATGAATGTTTTGTATTTTAGTACTTTTGCAAAAAAATAGATTTTCTTCAAATTGTTTTGGTTCCAAATTTCCAGTCTTTTGACTATTTTAGCACGCTAAACACACAAAGTATGATTGGTACTCCAAATAATCTGGTTATCTAAATAAAATTGTCACTGGTAAAGGACAGACAAAAATCACTCTTTTCAATGGCCCGGCCCATATAGACCAAAATACAACATTTTAAAACAACATTGGTTTAATACACCAAAAGGGTTCATTGAACATTAAAAATTGACGGTGTTATTTATTCTGGCATATACTTACTTGGTGGACTTGTAATTGACCATCCACCTTCCTGGTGGAAATTGATTGGATGAATGTACGGCGATCTGATATCAGTCCAATAGTTAAAACAACTATCAAATCCATCCAATGTTACCAACACACGGCTATCAATCACATCACCAATTGTGGCCACACAAAGTCGATTCGTATTTTTTGTATCCTCAGCTTCAAGTTTCATTCCAATTTTGAATGGATTCATTTGTGTGCGCTATATTTTTGATGGAAATTGAATCATTAATACATTTTCTTTTTTTTAATTTTTTTTTTCTTTAGCTTTATTATTTTTTTTTTTAAGTTAAGAAAATACAATAAAAAAAATTAAAAAATTATAAATTCCAAAATCATGCGAGAAATATTATTTTTAATACAATATTTTTTGCTAGATTTTTTTAATTTAATTTTTTTTTTTTTTTTTCTTTGATTATTAAAAAATCTAAAATTTAAAAATTTACCAAAAATATTTTTATTCTTTGGGAGAATTTTGGAAAAAATGACGTTGATCTTGTCAAAAAAAATTTTTATGGAAACTTCACCCGGGAAGAACCTCTTGATAAATAATATACTATTATTTATTTTTATTTTTTGACATATTCCAAAAATTATTCAAATTTCAAAAATTATTAGAGAATAAAAACATTTACCCTTGGATGAAATAAAAACGTATTTTTAAAAATAGTAAAATTTCTTACCGCTGTATTTAAGTTGGGGAAACAAGCATGATGTGCGGCTTGTGTATTTGTATGCCTTAAATATTCTTTCCACTCAAAATTCTGATTTCTTTTGTTCATAAATCGGCTCTTCACTTCAAGTTCGCGACCTTTTCAAAAATAATGAATAAAATTGCTTATGAATTTTGAGCACAAAGTCTGAAATTTTGTTATTATTTTCAATTATTTTGACCTATAAAAACCAATAGTCAATTTATCAAGTTTCAAACTAATTTAGTAAAAGAAATTGCTACCGGCATGGTGTAAAATGAAACGATTGTGGATACTAACCAGTTTTGTTGCACCATCCGGCTGGAAAAATGTTTCCCGAATCGGCATTCACCCAAAAATCATAAATCGGTGGATATCCATCAAATCTCAATTTAATGCGATAGCCACACTTTTGAATGATGGTACAAACACAAAACAAACTATTATTCTGTGGATCGATCGCTTCCAATTTCTGTCCAATTTCAAATGTATTTTGTGTCGTTGGTATTTTATTCACGAATAATTCAGCCGGTGCCAATTTGATGCGTTCATTTTCCTTACATTTTGTATTATAGTAATCAATAAAACGTGACCAACTAAAGAGGCTTGAATTTTTGGTGCGATCATGCATGTTTGTTTCTTGTAATGCTTGTTTAATATCTTGTAACGTAATTGCTTGACAATTGTTATTTTTCTTCTGAACCAGAGCGCCAATGATTTCCTTAAATTCGGTTGAATAGTATTGATGTGGATTTTTGTCGTTAATACGGCAATTCGGATTGGGTGTGGTTCCATTCAATCGTTGAATAATTGCATTAAAACATCCAGCAAATTCGGGATGTCCGCAAGCCATCGATGGATCAAATCGTGGAAATTCTTTCTTATCTTCTCTCATCGCTTTTATTTTGCTCATCGACAACGGATCTATTTCCATCGTACCAAATTCATTGCGTTGCAAAATAACCTCAGTGCTAAACAGGCGAGCCAATGATTTTGACGTGTTCCACGATAAACAATGTTCAATTTCGGTTGGTGATGTGGCCCGTGAATTGTCACTGCTTACACCATGCGGTGTGGCCGTACCGCTTGACTGTGCATCTGGTGATTTTGATGTATTTGTTGTTACAACAAATGTACTCAATGATTGCCAATCTTGATTATGTTTCATTGTTGGAAATTTTCCTTTCTTCAATTTACCTAGGGGAGAATCACAAAAGAAAAGAATAGAATTAATTTAAAATAATCGAAAAAGAATCAATAACAATGATTAAACAATAGAAAGGCAATTTTTAAGTGAAGCAACTTACCCAGACCGGCACCGACCTTAAAATGTAACTTCGATTTGGTGCTAACCGATTTCGATCGACTATATGTACGTCGATATCCTTCCATATTATTCGATTTATCATTTTCCACTAAATTCATCAATCTTTCGCTTGCTTCAATCGATTCCAAGAGTTTGCGTTTTTTCTCCACCTTTGGCAACGAGGCAATTGCCGCATTTTGACTTTGAATGGTTCGTGAAATTTGTATAACACGAGGCAATGTGCCGATTTGTTTGGTTGATTTATCAAGCAAACGAATTGGCCCCGTTATATCCGACAGTTGACCATTCGAAATTTGGATACTTTTACTACCGTCGCCAATATTAATCGCTTTTATATTCGATTTTTGTTCAACATTTTGTTTACGTTGTTTTTCCGACAAGATCAAATTGTAGAGCGCATCATGGTCACGTTGTTGTTGACTGCGATAAACTTTTGGCTCCGATGGCCGATCGCATGTTTCGGGCAACATATCCACATTGTAAATGTCATACTCTTTGTTATCATCACTTTTGGCACGACCCCGTTGTGACGTTATGCCAAGATCGTCGAGCATTGCATCCGTCATGTATGCACTTTTTGCACGGCTTCGCTTTTGTGCAGGCGCTTTTGGAATCGATGACGTTTCCATTTCGTCTAAATTTATCACCTCCAACAAATTATTGTCGATAGTCTAAATACAGAATACAACATTTTAATACCACAAGTCATGCTAAAAACAAAAGTTTTTTTATTGTTAACTTGAAGCACATGCATATACTATCGTATGCATGTGCATATGTATACATGTGTGTGAGTGTGCATGTAATAAAAGAGAGAAAAGAAACATATATTTCGATTGACATTTATTGTGCTTACCAATGTGTGAGGATTTGCAAAGGATGCGATTGACGAGTCCTTTTCTGAATGTTCGTCGCTAAAATAGATGCGGTTCTTTCTTAAAATTGATTTTGAAAGTTGAAGGTTTTTCGCCACTTTTACCGTCGATTCGTTAAGCACTTGTGACTGAGCACTTATTTTCAACAATGATTCAACCGTTTTTTGACTTTTAATGGACACCGTTTTATCGTTGCTCGTTAAATTGCTTGTTTGTGCAGCTTGAATTGTTGAATTATCGAATATATGACCGATGAGTTTGTGTTCATGGTCATTTGTAATTGAAGCGGTGTCTTTTGTTGTCACTGGCTCTCGATAAACTAATGAACGATTAGCATGAGTGACGGACGTTGAAATGACGCCAGATGGCGTTACCGACTCCAATGGGTCGCCGGTTGGGCTTTTATCATTTTCAAATGATTTCAACAACCTTTCACTATTTTTTAATGGTAACAATTTTGGGATTTTTCGCTGCTTTTGTTCCATCGATTGGTGTATCAATGATGGCGGCATTGATATGGTGTTTCTCTTTAAAAGTGATCCAATTTTCGACTGAATTGTACTTACAAGTGATTGTGTGGTCGTTGTATGAATGGAACCTTTTTTGATGACAAAAACTGGCGCAGGTACCATCGGCACTGTAGTTGTGACCAATGTGCTCGTTTTTGTTGAGTTCATCGTATACACAGTTTTTGTTGTATGCACCGTATTCGTAGCTGTTGTTGTTGTTATTGATGTTGATACCACTTGCATTTCATTTGTAGTTTCCACCGGTATGCTTTGCGTCTCATTAATTTCATTTGTCGTATATAAGATCGCCGTGCCCAAATCACTGATTGGCACCTCTTTTATAGTTACACTCATTTTGTTCAATATGTACACCTTTTGCTCTATACAGCCAGTTTTATTCTTACCTCATACAATGCACCTTCTGATAAATGCACTGCTCAATTTACAAAAAAAAAAAAATAAAAAAATCAATTTACATAAAACTTGGTCGATTTATTGCTCTCAAACGTTGATTCAAATTAATCTATCTAAAAAAAATGTTCCGAAAAAATCACGTTGTGTGTATAAAACCCTCTATCCGCAAGCAGACAATGTTTCAACTAAAACACCGGAATTCGATGCGATTCACAATGCGAATTCGATGCTATTACCGTTATGCACACACTCTCCAATTTCTCTTGTGCACTACAATAACATTTCCTTTGCTCTCATTTCGGATGTGTGAATCGCACACTTAAAGAAAAACACATTTTGTGTGCGCTGTCGGTGCGACGAGATTTGTGTTATTTGGCCCAATAGAAAAAAAAAACAATTCATGAGATGCCGAATTGCGACAACAACAACAAACACAACCACTTGACAGTAAACAAAAGCAACGAAAATGATAATAAGGAAATGCTGAAATAAAAAGCTTTACATTGATTGGGCGCTATGTGTATCGGAACCCTATTGATAAACATTTACGTTTCAACATGTTTTTTTGTTTCACTTTTTTTCATTCTTCGTCCACTTTTTTCGATTTTTCGGTTTCTCTGTTTTATTTCTTCATCTTTTGACTTCATATCGGTCTTCGGTTGAGGGTGCGTCTTTCCCCTCTACACTTTTGTCTAATGTTGTTGATCGTTGTGACATTTCATTGTTGGTTCGTTTTGCACTTATTTTGACAGCTGAATATTCAGTGCAAACAAATCGTTCGGACGGTTGTTGTTGTTTTCTCGCATTGAAAACTGTAAAAAATCGTCCCAATTCGGACTGGAAATCTCGTTTTCCGGAGTTTTTATTTTAGAATAAGTGCAAAATGACGTCGAGTCACACCATCCGACAGATGATAATCGACGAAAATATACCAAAATTGGTGAAATCGTTGACAGGATTCAATGTATGTGTACTTTTCAAAGAAATATGTTTTACTTTCTCTCAATTTTCCCGAAGAAATCAATCGATTTTCATGATTCTCGGTGTATTTTTTCGATGACCCGAAATAAATTCAAAATGTTCGTGTTATTTTTCCAGGAAAACGATGAAAATTTCAAATTATGTGAAACATATGCATTTTCTCGTGTAGCCAGCCATCGATTTCTGTCGGTAAATAGTCATGAGGTGCGACGTCGAATTGATGGCGTCGCCGAACGATTTATGGCCGATAATTATACACAATACGGCGAACGATTGAAACATTTGGTGCAAGAGTTTGTAAACGATCCACTGTGTACAAATCACTATGAATATGACATCCAATGGAGTTTGCTGCAATTTTTATTGGATGTGTCACGAAATCCGGTGGCCGCATTATCGGAAAATAAAAACGCCATCAAAATGGATGATTCGGGTAATGATGAGGATTTGGATCGGCGACGATCATCAGCTATGCGCGATTTAGTTCGATCATTGATTAAACAGGATGATACAAAACAATATCAATCAAAGGATGGCGAATCGGACTTGAGCGTGAGTCGTTTTTTTCTTTGACTCAATTTTTCTTTCTTAATTAATAATAATTTTTGATATGGAAATTTCCCATTTTTTTCTACAACCCTTCAGGATTGGTCCGATGATGAAGATGAGGGTGCTGTTGGTGATGCCAGTGCAAATACAAGCAACGACTCTCTTCGAACGGATGTCAAACCATTGCGTTTAACCCTTCAACCATTTGCAAGGGATATCTTACGTCCGCCGGAAAAAAGGTCAATTTTTACTGAATTCGATGCGTCTAAATCGGAAGCATGGCGAATTAAAAACGTTCAAAATCCATGGTGGCAATCGGAAGCACCGGCTAATAGTACGTCTGTTTTATCTGAATGGTGTTTGCAACGTGAGATAATTTGGATGCTTCAAATGCAACCGTTAGATGACATTGATGTGGAACGTCTGAAAAAATTCTCGAAATTTTTTACTTTGGACACAACCACCGATGAATTTAGTGTGAACACAAATGTTACGCTGAACAGTACATCGGTTGATGGTCTTCAGCAAATTTTAACCACATTTGCTTTAGTTTCGACGAAATTGTATCGATTTCGAAAGTTTTTCAAAATCGTTTTCGAACCACCGGTGGTGAATAGCTTTTTGGAATCAGCACAAACTGCACCGCATACAATACAGAATTATGCAACTGGACTGAAGGACTTTCTTCGCATTGTGAATGAGGCAATTTTCGATTTGGAGGCGCAACTTATCGAACAAGATCTCACCGAAACACATACCATCATCTATTTGCACAATCAACTTTTGTTACACTTTCGCAAGGTTCATATATTGTACGATATTCACATGAAGGTTTATATTGATTTTAAGATCAACGAAGGTATGTAAGTTTTGGGGATTAAAAAAAGAAATCCGCTTTTTTTATTTCTGATTTTGGATTTAATGATGAAAACCGTGCTTTTTTAAAAAAAATTAGGTCATGTTTGTGCCACACATCTGTTTGCTGGACTTATTCATGAGATGGACACAACATCAGCTGTTGAACGATTGAACATTGCCGCTAGTTTGTTTTTGATTAGCATTCGATTTTATTTGCACGTCTTCAATCGCTGGTGGATTGAAGGACAATTCAAAGATTGGTGCAGCGAATTTTTGATTCAAAAATGGTAAATATTTGAATTTGTACACTTTTATGATTTTTCCTATTTTGAAGTGCATAGTTTCTGAGGCATAAAAAATGGTGTCTTAAGAGTGGTCGAATTCGAGTTGGCTGAAGTCCCTTCAACTGCATACTCAGTGGATGAGTCATTAAGTGATTGGCGATCATGAGATCTTGAACGAACAGCATCCTTCTTATGACAATGTTTAATGTTATGATTTAGTGACAAAACTTTTGTCCATCCGGAACCATGTGTCGTTCATCAACTACTCAACGTCCCCTTAATTTGAGATTGGCTCTGGTGGTGACTAAACACCATCCTCTAATGTGTGGATTAATTTTCAATCAAAAATTAAGACTCCCTTAATCTCTCCACACCACCACTTGTTTTATAAACTTCAGAAACTGTAACGAAATTTGAATTCTTTAACAAATATTTTCCGTAGTAAACCCCGACGTGTTTTTTTTTTCGATTCCCAGTAGTAAAAATCGATTGCCGTATTCATCGTCAAATATATACCAGCGTCGTTCAATCTCAGCTGGTATCTCACGTTCCTTGGATGCGGCAGCTATTAAAAATCGCATCGTTACCTGTGAAATCGTTAGTTTATTCTGTGAAGAATCATTGGAGGCTGGATATATTCTGAATATTTTGTATAATTTAAATAAGTTGTCCGAAATGAAAGGGCAACAAGTAAATCAAGAAACACAAGACATTGAAGAAGTATTCATGAACAATTTTTGGGAGGAGGTTAACAAATTTCACATTGAAGAAGGTAATGAGAGTGATGGAATTGACACACAAGGGGAAGAGGTGACGGAACAAATTGATTCGGCTGCTTCTATTTCGATGACATTGGACGAGACAGAGGGTAATAGTTTATTGTCAACCGAACTACTGGGCGATATGGATGCACTACTTTCGATGGCCTTTGAACAATACGCTGCAAACACCACAACACAGCATGAGAGTGCGGTTGACATCAATGAAGAGCCGAATAATTGCTACAAATTGTATGAAAAGTAAGTAAGGACATGAAAATTACGATACGAGAGTGTTTCTTGAAGAAAACAATTTTGTTGGAGCCACTTTCTTTGGGGATTTTAATCGAAGGTCCAGTGGTTGAATTTCTTCCACTCTTAAAAGCCCTGAAGAAAGCACGACTCACAAAAACAAATTTGGAAAGTTACAAGGGATTGTTAAGAATGCGATAAAATAACACGTGGAGCCATATATGTCAAAAGAAACGTTTTGAAAGTGTTCTTTGGTAGGGTTTGATTGCACAACTGGAAGGTTCTTCAACTTTTTTTTTTAATTTTCAAAGGGAGCGTTATCGATCAAAAGGAATCGGTTGGCGACGTGGAACGATACCTTTCATCATTCTATCGTATGCATGGTCTATCATGGACCATCTATGGAATGTTCCAAGATACAGATTTTCCTCTAGCGCCCCACATGATCTACCACCTTTTTCTAAATACCGCATTTTCGCAACATTTTAATATTCGTTCAACTTGTTATTTTTCAGAATAAGCAAAATCACCGATTTCCCAATGCCATTGAGTGTCATCATTCATGGTTGCCTAAAACAAATTTTCCGTTCCCGAATTTCCATAGCAAATAAGTATGTACTACGTATTTTCCTCGACGAATACAAGGTCCTCGATCACCTCATCAATTTACAGCGAGTGTTTTTCTTCGGCGCAGGCGATTTAATGTTGACTTTTTACTCAAAATTATTCAAAAGTGTAAGTATCTACAATGTTCTACCCGAATTTCCGCCAGCAGTTTGCTTCGAGCAACTTAAAATTAACAACAATAACAAATAATTATTTGAATTGATTACAGATGAATGCCGGTGAAGATTGGAACAATTCGTATTTGTTAACGGTGCGATTGGATGATGTGTTAAGTAGTCGCTATCCCGAAATCCATTCGATGTTTAGTGTACAAATAACGGCAACCGATAGTCATATCAAAGAGACCTTGAGTGCCATTGCTGATATAACCATAAATTATTTGGTTCGGGATTCAGTGCGTGATGTAATTCATGATCGTGCTTTAACCAAATACAATGAAATATTTCGTTTCTTATTACAAATTAAATGGGCAATTTGGACGTTGGAGACGATGAAATTTCCCGTTGCATTCAAAAAGCGTCCACCATATCAAGAATTAACGTTAATCGATTTGATATTTAAGCGATTGGCATTGGTACGAAATTGGATCATGTACTCTGTACAATGCATTCATTCACATTTGATGACCTTTGTCATTCAGTCGATGGGCCAACAATTGGTTAAACGAATGGCCAAAGTTGAGTGCATACGAGAAATAATCGATTTACATGATTCTTATATCGATACAATTTATCAACATTGTTTTCGAAAAACGAGTGATTCCGCTCTTCGGAAGAGTTTAGAACAACTGTTGAAATTGGTCGTGGTGTTGCGCGATGAATGGAATAACTTGGAAAATGTGAATTCACACGGTGATTTTATCGATGGCGAAAATCAATTTGATGTCAGTGCAACTGTCCAACAAGTTGATATCATTGAAGCAACATACATCGACTGCCATTGTCTCATCGCTGAAGTGCTCACAAGAGTGGTTTACAAGGAAGAACAAACTACATGTGAGTTTGATTGAAATTACATTTCAGTTATTTTTGAATGAAATTTTTTTTCAAATTTTATGCTAACATTGTTATTTTAAAATTCTTAAAATCAATTCTTTTCTCTATTTTCAGTGGCATCACTCTCTGCAGCATTCAATTGTAGCTGTCCATACTAAAGCAGTAATCAGCAGCACCTCACTAATTTTATACTCACTAAATATTGATTAATTTTTTTGTTGCAATCGAATTTTGATTCTTTCGATTATTTCACGTGATATAACAGAATAAAGATAACTTTGGTAAACGAAAAAAATCCTTTTATTACATTTTTGTAGAAATTTCACAAAAAGAATTAATCGAACAATGATTATCAATAGATGGAATATAGAAAAATGATTATTCTCGTAGAATAGAAATGATATGATCTCGTATTCAATATTTTAGAGAAAAATGTAATATTCCATTGTATGTAAGACTAAATATGTAATTGATAGATTTTAAATATTGATCTAATTGATGATTTGAACAATAATTCCCTTTTCCAAAAAAGGGGCTTACGTTCGCAAGATAACTTTTCCGTATGTAACCGAAATCTTGGGAATAAACTGAAATTATGGTCTATGTTTGGTTGCAGTAACTTAAAAGAGTTTTGTTATGAAAATTCCTGTTTCGCACGTAATCGTGGAACTTCAAATTGAATGCTTCTACTTTTTTTTTAATAAATCAAAGCATTGAAAATGTCAATAGAATTTCAATAGTCACCCTATTTCAATAGTAATTTTACTCCAATAAGAATATTCATTTGGCGATATGACGAAAATTATCGCTAGTTCCATGAAATTTTTGGTCATTTGAACGACAATTCATTTCAATACTGATCGAGCATTCCATTGTATTTTCGTTGTCACTTCACGCAAAATATTTCGACGGAATTACTAGTTCATCTCATCTGGTTTTCTTAATTTGCTAAAATGTCGATTTTCAAATTAACATTAATGACACTGTTGAGTTTTGGGTATTTCAAACAAAGAACAAGTGCTGTAATTTCGAGTTCAGATATCCATTGTGCTGTTCTAGACTCAATGTATATAAATGAGGACTTTGAAGGTGAAATATCAAGTGCGTTAGAAAGGACAACCAACCTTGCAGGTAATCCACTCATAGATTTCAGTGTGAAGCTACCGTCAGCCATAATATCGTGTGCGGCTGACTATGAAGCATTTTCCGGGGCCATTATACCAGTCTTTTTCGATACGTTGAAGGAAGAGTTTGAAAATAAGGAATCGTTGGGAAAAATCATCGATACATTCGAAAGACGAAATGAAGTTCACAACGGAATTGTTGAAAAGGGAATCACAATTTCCAAAGTGTTATTCTCACTTAAAAAAGTGTCCGAATATCCTGCCACGATATGTTCGGTGTTGAAGTACGCCCACAACGATCTACACACCATTGTTTTACACTTTGCGTCTCGAAATCTACCGTATAGAAACTTTCCATCCGCTACGGCCCAATTGATGTTAGCCATAGCTCCAATGGCAACGATGATAGCTAGAACATTGCCATATCTCGAATGGGGAACTGAAATGAATTGTCGTCTGAGAGATCTTTTCGATGACTACTATCAGTTGAGCTTATTACATCGTTTTCGAAGGATCGAAGTGACATCAAGATGGAAGTTACAAGGTGAATTAATATTCAATATAGTGGCATCATCTGCATTGCGCAATAAGTTGAATCGAAATGTCAGTGGATCATATGATAGCAATATTAAATGCCGAAGGAGTAGTGATGATGACATATTTACGATACGCGATAACTTGGAATACGTCAAAGGAAATAAAATAACAGCGTATACTGGCGACGCTTCATGTGTTTATGACTATTTTTCGCTTGTAAAATATCGAATGGAATCCGTATTTGGTAAATCTTTCAAAATGCTCGACAAAACTTGTTCAAATTCCAGGGGTTTTCCAACAGGTAAATTAATTTAATTTAAATTAGCTAACCGCATGTACATTGTATATTAAAAAATGTATGCTAAAAGGCCACTCAAATAATTTTTTGCTTCACAGGATACGGCTGGCTTATCATCGAAGTACAAGCAGCTTACATAACTGTGGATAATGTACATGTACGGTTTTTTATCGATTCGCAGGGAAAAAATGCGGTATACACTTCACAAGTTTTAACATCCCAAGAGCAATGGATTGAAATCAATGATGTGTACCGATCATCACGATTAAACAAGAATGCAAGCATCACAATTGATATGAAAGATGTTGAAGGGGTCATACGCTATGTTTATCCAAAGAAAAAAATTGACGATTTTTTGATCCATTCCAACTTTATTGAAACCACGGGAACAGACAATCTTTTATTTTATCCCATTTGGATCGACGAGTATTCAAATGACAATTATTTTAAAACATTGACATCGGGAGGTGTGAAGAAACCATCAACGAAATAAATTCAACTTTGTCATATTGATGCCAATGTGGAACAATTATTAAAAGAATACCAATAAATAACAAAGAATGATAGAAAGACCGAATAAATTAGCTGTAAAAGTTGAAAACTGCATTATGTAAACTTTTAATGAAATTGTCCAACATGAAAATCGTCATTGGTAATGATTTAGCTAGCTGGTTGCATTGGTTGTAGAGTCTATGGCTGAAGCAGAGCCATACAGATAAGACTGGAATTATATTTAAAAAAAGCATTCTATGGAATTTCTGAAGGATATTTTTTACCATAATTCTCATTCGATTCAAATGCTTACCAAAGCATTTTCAATTTCCGTTCGATTTCCATACAATATACGTTGTAGAGTCATCACTCGAGAAATAGTGTCCGATGCCACTTTCTTGGATAGATCCTCTGCAAATAACTCAAGACATTCATTATATTCATCACGATCGAAACTGTACGGCAATTGGCCTCGTTCAATTTGAGTTTCATTCATTTTTTGTTCCACGTACGTCACATTCAATACAATATTTCTAGTATTCCAACTGCGCAATTTCGAAAATAGCTGAAATAATAAACATAAATTAGACAGAAAATTTACATTTTGATGAAATCATCATTACGAAAGAAGTAATCCGTCTGGTTGCGTTGTCATCAAATAATTTGAAAATGTACACGTAATCTTCTACTACTTGTGAACTAAGACCCATGATATCTCCTGTGGACATATTTCTTTTAAATGCTCTCGCAAGTACGAAATCCTCATAAGAAATGTATCGTTTTGCGTTCAGTGTATCCTTTGCTTTAGACGATAAATATATCTCTTTGATCGATCTACCGTTTTCAGGAAGTGACTTTAAATACATCTGTTCAGAATAAAAACCAAAATTTATGTAATCAAAAATTAATACTTGTAAATGCTCCATGAATATTTAATTCGAATCGAGTTTAATTCGAAGCAAACCTCTTTTAAATATTGTCGTATACATTTCACGTCCGTTTGTAGATTTTGTATTTGTTCGTCTAACTTCATTTCTTCTTGTTTATGCTCTAAACTAACATATTCAAAGTAAACGTAGATAAATGCAACAATCAAAAGCAGCTTCATTCTTCTCGTCACACGTCCAAACAGTTTCAAAATACAACTTCAACTGCCAATCTACTGAAGCTGACTATAGTCTTATTGAAGGCATTTATCGTTGAAGTAATCTAAATAATGGCAATCGAACAGTGAATTAAATGAAAATTGAGCTTAATCTCTAGAGCAACAGTAATGATAGTATGAAATGGAAATGACCAATTTGTTTTAATTTTTTATTTATTGTGTTCCACTTTATTTGTAGCAAAGACAATATAGTGAATCGCACTATATGATACAGTATTTCGCAGTTCGGTGTCCACATTAATCGTATTTTTAAACAACATTTTGGTGTCAGCAAAATGTTGATATGTACAATATAACACTTTAGTATCATTTGAATTGTAAATATACATTACGTAAATATTGGTACGGCTTGATGTTTTTGCTTGCATTCTATGTGTTCTTTCTCAAAGGAGATATGCCAGCATTGCAAACGACATCGCAGACAGCAACATCGTAGACGATGACACAGAAACCTGATGTTGATGATATTTGGAACTCTTTGTAAAAAACCCAAATTGATAAATAAAATTCGAAATTAAAAAACAAATGTATGATTTTTATTTAAATCGATTGAACGCTTGCGTCAATTTGATGAAACTGTTATCGCAATCCACTCTCGTAATATATTCTAACGTTTACATGATGATAAGCGATGTACATTTGCTGAAGTGCATACATTCCATCGATTGAAGTGGAAAATGACGATGCAAAATGGCTTAAGTCATAGCCGATTTGTTGCACGCTAAGCCAAGTTTTTATGAAGAATAATGAATTTGATTGAAGTGTATGCGTCATGTCACGACGCAATGTCGACTTGGTCGTACATAGTGAATTGGAATTTGTCTGATTATGAGTGCGTGTGTGTATCATTTTAGAGCACAGATCGATTCCAAATGACAACAATCTATGGATCAGCGACGAGTTCAGATCGCATCTTCAAATAACACACTCTGCTCACCCAACACCGCATGTTTCTCCGCTACAATTTCATAAAGTCAAAAGTATCATCTCTTGCGAATAAACAGTAATAACGATGCTCGAAACCATATCCATCAAACGAAAAGTCCGCAAGAAAAACGAGTCATAATTTAAATGGTTTCAAAAAATTACTACAGTAAAATTTTTAAATCCTCTTGTCATGAAAAACAAGAAGAAGAAGAAGAAGAAGAGAGAGAAGTTTAAGTAATAAAACAAAATTAAATTTACTATTAACAATTTATGCAAATATTTGTTGAGTATTTGCATAATGATATTTAAAATAAAATGAAAAAAAGGAGAATGCAATGTTATTCATCTGAACTAAATAAGAATCATTGTGACGAGAATGGAAAAAGAGGAGCTAATAAACTAAATGAAATATTGCACACAAGAATTTGTGCAAATGATAGAACAAATAAAATTTCTTACGTCCGTAAGATGAACTTTTCCGCACTGTGATCCACAACATGCATTTATTACAAATCTTTTACTCAAAGATTCTAGAGAAAACTGAATCTGACATTAGTTTTAGATAAAAATAATTTTCGAAGCACTTTTCATACAAAAACTACTGAAGATGGGAATATTTGTATCGGAGCCATGCCTATATGATATCGTAATCATGTGAAAATTTGCAGAGGTTATTTTTTTCACAAAAAGTTAACATTCTGAAAGTTTTAAGGAATTTCAATGCATATTAAGGGTACTTCCCATACAAAATTTCGTTTTTGAGCGAAAAATCCAAAACTTTGTTTGGGAGGTACCCCTAATATGCGTTGAAATGTCTTCAAACTCTCGGTATGGCATTTTTGTGTGATAAAAATAAAGAGTCTTACGGGAGTAAGACGAACTTTTCCGCACGGTGGTATTTGCGTATTTTATTAAGCAAGTTCAAAATAATATTCGTTCGATTTTTCAAGCCTTTCAAGCGGCGTAAAGTTCGAGACCAAAAAATATGTTTCAACTTTGGCATCGAAATATTCTTTAATTTAATAACAGAAGTACTCGAGAAAAGATTTTTCACACTTTCATGATGAACCCATTTGTACGACATTTGAAAGTATCCTATTTTCTAACAAAACACTATAAAAAAATATGTCTGACGTTAATTTTGCCATAAAAATTATTTTTGAAACACTTTTATGTATGCTACATTAATGCGGTGAAACTTTGTACAGGTTATTCTTTTAACAAAAATATAACATTCGGAGGGTTTGGAGGAAATTTCAACCAAAATGAAGGGTACCTCCCATACAAAATATTCATTTTTGAACCAAAAATTGAACATTATGTATGGAAGGTACCCCTAATTTTAATTGAAATCTTTTCAAACTTTTGGAATGTCATTTTTTTTTTGTGTAAAAAATAGTCTGTGCAAAGTTTCGCGTCATTAAGGTAGCATACAGGCATGGCTCCCATACAAAAATGCAATTTTTTTGTGATTTTTTCAAAGAAACTGTATCAAAAATTGATTGTATCTCAAAACTAACCTCGGATTCGGTTTTCTCGTGCCAAAAAACCTCCCAATACATATTTTTGAGTGTTTAAGTCTACATTAAGTATGACTTTTGGACGAAAATTGGACTCTTTTTCATAGGTATCGCTCCAGGCATGAATTTTTTTTCCATCAACCAAAATCGCTCAAAATCTAATGATTTCTATTCCTCGGAACCCCCAATCATCCTGTACAGTCAGATTTTAAATAACTTTTCTGGGGGGTGAGATAATCGATGGACAAATTTTGCGTATGGCGGACAACGTACGACGTACGACGTGGAACAGACCCACAACAACCATGCTCAAAACGGCCTGATTCGGGTTCTCTGACCTCAGAAACGTCCAGAAACCTGTTTTTGAAGTTTCGTAAATTTTGACCTATTGCAATACTTTCCCCTTTCACACTAGGTGTGTGCGGAAAAGTAATAACCTGTGCAAAGTTTCAGCTCATTACAATATCATACAGTCATGGCTTCCATACAAAAATCCAAATTTTTTGAAATTTTTGTATGAAAAGTGTGCCGAAAGTTGATTGTATCGCAAAACTAACGTCATATTTGGTTTTCTCGTACCCAAAAACCCCCCAATACATATTTTTGTCTGTTTAAGAATACATTAAATATCACTTTTGGAAGAAAAATTGAATTTTTCCCATGGATGGACATGGGCATCACACCAGACATGACACTTCACTCTGTCAACCAAAGTCGCTCAAAATTTAATGGTTTCTATTCCTCGGCACCCCCAATCATCCTGTGAAGTCAGATTTTGAATTACTTTTCTTGTTTGAAAGTTATCGTGTTAACAAATCTTTGCGTACAGGGTACAGGGTACAGGTAGCGAAAAAACGCTAGATTC
>NW_022199372.1:204009-238581 GCF_009176525.2 Contarinia nasturtii | reverse complement strand
TACTCCAAGATCTTGTTTTCTTCATAGAATGAAACGGATAACGTTTGTAAATATTACAACTTGATTTGCGCGAAAGAACTAACAATAATAATTCTCTTTTGCTTATTGATAAGAAAATATGAATGGTTGAGAATAATAATGAAACTTAATTTTTGTTCAAACTTAAGTGTCCCTTCGGAATATTTCCAATAAAAGTGTCCCAAGTTTGTATATAGTTTGCCATATAAACTTGGGACACTTTTATTGGAAATATTTCGAAGGGACACTTCAGTTTGAACAAAAATTAAGTTTCATTATTATTCTCAAGCGTTCATATGTCGAAAGCGGAATCAAAATAAAATCGTTAACAATTCAGATTATCGTTAACAGTCAGATATAAATTCGTATGTTAAAAAGCAAACAACTGCAAAATATTCGAATAAACGACAGATAATGTTCAATTTAAAAAAAGAAAATTTTCTATGGGAAGTATCCCTAATTTGCATTGATTTTTTTTTTCAAATTTGTGATTAAAATACTGCAACTACACATCTTGGGAAAAAAATCCGATCAATTTTGGATCAACAAAACGCAATAAATGTTTGTTTGAAGTAATTTAATCATCATAAAAACTTGTGAATCTTATTTTCTTGCCAAAATACACAATCTCAGAAAATTTGAAGAAATTTCAATACTATTTAGGGGTACCTTCCATACTTACAATTCTTCCCCTAACGATTTCATTTCTCCCCTACCAATGTGAGTGATAGAGACAATATATGTTCACCATCTTGTGTGTTGTCTTCAGTTGCATTGCTACTGTGTAAGCGAACAGTTGTTATTATTTGAAATATAAAGAAGTTCAAAAACTGAAAAAGGACGCCATCCTCGTTAATAGCATAAATATGAAAAAATCGATAATTTTCACAATAATTGCATTATTGGCAGTGATTTCAATAGTGACGATTATATGGATACTTCAAGTGCAATATAAACCGGATTATTCGTCTCAGAAACGCGCTCACCAATATTTTGGTCAACTAAATTTTTCGCTCAAATTATTGGATTCGTTGCAAAAAGAACAGCCAAATGAAAGTATTATTTATTCGCCGCACAGCTTATATCAGGTACTTTTACTGGCTTACTTTGGTGCTGGTGGTAAAACAGAAAAAGAACTCAAAGATTTATTAGGATTGCATTGGGCTGAAAGTAAAGCTGATATCGAGTATATGTATGAATTGGAGAAAGAAGTACGAGCCGAACGATTTCAAAGTCAATCTCAGAATCAAACAATCGAATTTAACTCAGTCAATAAACTATATGTGTCAGCAAAATTTCGACTAAAGTAAGAGAGTAAATCTTTGTTTGTATTAAAAATAAATTCTTCTCACATTTTAAATGAATTTTCAATTTTAGGTATTCGGTGAAGAAATTGTTGAATGACCGTATTGAACAACTCAACTTTGATACCGATCTAGATCAATGTATCAAACAAATTAACCAATTCGTCGAAAAAATCACTAAGAATCAAATTCAAAATCTTATACGCGATGAAATCAAAGAACACACCGCGCTTGCTATTGTAAATGCAGTTTATTTCAAAGGTGATTGGGTATGTAAATTCTAAACGAATCATCTGACTATGAGAAAACACATTACAAAGGATGCACATTGATTTATAGGAAAAAAGGTTCGACAAAGCAGATACCGAGCGGGAGTTATTTTATGGGCGCCAACATGTTCATGTCGATATGATGTACAAAGAGGAGCGTACCGAATGTGGTAACTTTTCTCTATACATTTGACTAACATTGAAACGAATAATAATAGTTGATTGTAATTTATTGCGCATCAGGTTTGATTGAAAGTTTGAAAGTACGTTTCTTGAAAGTGCCATACAAAGGTGAAGATGGATCGATCTCAATGTATATTTTCCTGCCTTTGGATAATTCAACATCAATTGATGACTTATTGGGGAAATTTACGCCAAAAATTCTAGATTATGCATTCAACAGAGTTGAAATAAAAACCCCCATTGTTCACATTTTAATTCCAAAGTTTTCACTTGAAAAAACATCTGATTTGGAGTCGGTAAGCTGAAAATGTTCAACTTTGGTGTTTCAATGTACTTTTTCTAATGAATTTAATTTAATTTAATTTAGGCAATGAAACGCATGGGGTCACAGAATTTGTTTAAAAATTCAAATTTCAATGGTTTCTTTGAAGCTTCGGTTAAAACAGGCGATAATAAAATGGTACATAAGGCGAAAATTGAAGTAAATGAAGAAGGTTCAACAGCGTCAGCTGCAACACTGTTCGGTATGCCGTTACATTCAATTCATTCAAGGCCAAAATCGGTAGTATTTAAGTGTAATCGTCCATTCATGTTCGTGATTCACGATCGCAAATTTAAAGAAATTCTATTCGCAGGAATTTATCACGGACCAAAATGAATTTTTTTTAACTAAGCAATGAGTATTTTAATATATACATATGTATGTAAGTCTATTTTTTCACAAATCAAATATTTCTACGACTGGCTGATGAAGAATTTTAATAGCAATAGTAATACAGAGTTCTTAAACCTACTTCTTGAACTTTTTCACGACAATATCTTCCTTTTTATTTTCCAAACTTGATTTTTTTAATCAATAAAGACAAACCAATTAAATTACAAAAAAAATGGATATTTTTGAATAAAATTCTTGTCTAATTTTGCTTTTTTGAACTTGAGAAAGAGAATATTTTCATCAAAATCTAGTGATACATCAGGTTTGTTGTTCGGCTTAGTTGTTGTCATACTTTTTTGCTGAGAAAAAAAACTATAACAAATTTATAATAATCTTGAACTACATTACAAAATAAAGTTCATAAGCATATTTTGCTGATTGTTTGTGAAAATACGCAGTAAAAAGTGATGACAATGCGAATATGTGTTTGCAGCTGATTTTGTTTAAAAAGTTTATCGTAACCGATGTTTAAGGAAATGAGTAATTGACCAACGCATTGAGTATGAAAGAAGCCAATGTCTTCAGTTGCTTTTAAAGCTCTATAAAGTTAGGTCATCAAAATGAAATCTCTTACAAGTTTTATTGTTGTGATATGTGCTGTCACATTAATCTCTTTCGTCAATTCAGGTAAGTTCAAGATGTTGCATGGAAAGAATAAATTTTAGTGCAATTGTTATTGGTTAGAAATCAGTGCTATTTTCAAAGTATATTTTAATAAAGAAAAAGTGATTGGTTTTCCTGAGAATGATTAATTTTGTGAAAGTTTCATATGGTTTTAGACAAAAATTTTGATCATTAACTAACTGTGGTGAATCGAGATAGAAATCACTCTTGAAAATTTATTTAAGTTTTATTTTTTTTCTTCAGAAATTCGTTTTGATTCAGTCGCTCAAACCGTATCTTATTATTTGTGTTGTACCGCGGATATTCATACCTTTAAGTCAGTGAACAATAAGTTTTTAAGAGTGATATTTCCCTTAGATCAGCTGATTGTGTAAATGTAGTGTTTTGCGAAAAAATTGTTGTTGATGTCTCTCTTCTTAAATTGTGAGAATGTTTTTTCAACAGTCGGTCAATAAGTGATTTGTTATATATGTCGGCTAATTTAACAAGTGTTATCAAGCCGTTCAAGTGTTATCAAGTTATGAAAATTAGGAATTTTTCGATTAGGTGATAAATGCCTTTTAAAGCAGTTTTCTTTTTACATTTAGATATGAATAAAATGGCTCTGAATGTGTTTTTCAACTTTTGTGTTTTGGGGGCCAGTCTAATATTTACACATAATCTAGACCACAAGATAAAGTTCAATTTTCAACAGATTAACAGTTGAGAAAAAATTCATTATCCGATTTATTTATCTTCTTTTCATATACAGATCCAAGAATCATTGGAGGAAGTCTATCAAACCCGATTCCATATTTAGTATCCGTTCAAATAAGTCCTCTTGCAAACTCAACCTGCTCATATGACTACGTCTCGGTATCCAAATCCCGTGCATCGTTCGCAACGTCTCATGTTCATGAGTGTGGAGGTTCCATCGTAGCAGAAAACTTTATTCTTACGGCAGCCCATTGTTTCGATGATTATAGGAATTTAAAAGAAGAAAATTTGTATGTATCTGTCGTTGTTGGAGCCAAGAACGCAAGTGACGCAAAAGATTTCCAACGCTATTGCGTCAGACGTATAATTAGATATGACTTCTATAATAGTGCAAATAACGAGGGCGACTTGGCATTGTTAGAGTTAACGCAGCCTATTGATTTCAATGATGATAAAGTTCCAGCAGAAATAATCCCGCTTTCCAAACAACATATTGGTCCAGGAACTGAAGCAAATTTAGCTGGGTATACATTTATTTTTGAAATTCATTCACAATTTTAATTTCATCTCACCCGTTCTCATAATTTCCTTTTTTTTTTGTAGATATGGTGCTTATAATGTAACATACGAGAATAAAACTAATCCTGAAACAAATAAAACAAAGCTTGAATATCGCGGAAGCTTTGATTACCAACTTCGAGTCATTTATGTCAAAACACTGAATGATTCAGATTGTTTTTATATTAAAAATGGAATAAAAACATACAGTAATAAGAAATTAAAGATATGTACAATTGGAAACAATAATTCAACTACTTTTATTGTAAGATGTTCAACAATGCACATATTTATTTAAATATTTTATAAAAAACCTATATATATTTTTCACAGGGCGACTCAGGAGCACCGCTTACTTTAAAAGGAAAGGACGAACTAATCGGAGTACATACTCACGGTGACAATGATAACCATCAACAATTAATGTTTTCTGCAAGAATGGAATATTTCTATGACTGGGTAAAGAAAAATATAAATGCTGAGAGAGGTATTTCATTTTTGTTGTTCCCTATATTTGTTGTCTTACTTTTTTCCTGTGAAAAAACTCTGACAAATGTGATGTTTGGACATTTTTAAACTTGAACTACATTCAAAAATAAAGCGCATACTTTGCTGATTGTACAATGTACACACCCAGCAAAAAGTGATGACAATGCGAATATGGGTTTGCAGCTGATTTTTTTTTCTTCCAAAAATAATGTTTATGTTATTGAACGCCGTTGACTAACGCACTGAGTATGAAAGTAGTCAATGTTTTTAGTTGCTCAGATATTTCTTCTGCCAAGTAGAATATACTGTAAATGAAATTTATTTATTTATTTTATTTTATCTTCCAGATCCCCACATAGACAATGGGAAAAAGATCGAATTGTCACATGTGGTATCGGTGCAAATACAAAAGGGTAGAGAATCCACTGCGTGCGTGGATAAAAATTATTGGGCATATTGGTGGCCATTTGGAAAAACCCTCTCTGAAATATAGTATTCGACGGCTGAAAATCATCAACATGAGTGTAGCGGTGGCATTATAGCCGACCGCTTCATATTGACTGCAGCCCACTGTGTGCAGAGTATTGCGAAAACTAAGAACTTCAAAAGCATGTCGGTGGTCGTTGGTGAAAGCAATCTAAACAAAGTATCGGAAAACCAAAGATACTGTGTGGAGAACGTCATAATTCACGAAAAGTTTAACATTACCAACAATTGGAATGATATTGCAATTATTAAACTGACTCGGAATATTGATTTAAGCGAGAAAAAAACAACTGGCAAAGCAAAAAAACTCGAAATAACGAAAGAGTTTTTGCGTTCGCGTAGAGTTGGAATTGTAGGCGGTTATGGCCTTTTTGCAGAACGAGTTATAGAAAAACCAAATCAAGCAGCTAGGACTATTGGTTCTTATGATAAACAACTTGGAAACATGTCTATTGTGGTAGTAGATGGAGAAGAATGTCATTTCAACATAACGGCAGATCCCCAACTTAATGAAGATGAAATATTCATTTGCGCAAATAGAACTGATGACCGTCGTACGGCTCATGTAAGTTGTTTTTTTTTTATATTTTTACGCAATGGGCAATTTTTTGAATGAATCGAAAACTCATTTTTCCCAAATTAACGTTTTCACGAGAATTCGAGGATTTGGCGAATTTACGGAAAATGTTCCGGCTTTCGACACAACAGAATTTAATTATATCATAGCCATGAATTCTTTTTTCTCTTTTTTTCTTTAAGAGCGACCCAGGAGCACCCGTTATCACCAGCGATAACCTTGCGTTTGGTATTGCAAGTCATGCAGCGACTTTTTATAACACCACAGAGAAAGCGCATGAATTTATTGGAAATAAGGAGGTATTTGTACGCTTGGAAAAATACTATGACTGGATTCATGATATAATAAGCGGTCATTAAATTGTTCAATATTGACCAACCATATGGTTGTTACGAAAATAGAACAAATTAAATAAATAAATAAATACTTTTTGTTGAATGAAATTTTGATTGCTGTCTTTTATTTACTTCGAGAAAAAATTGATTTTTATACTTGCCTTTTATACATATGATCTTTATTGATTGCTTCTGATTACGGCTAAAAAAAGTGTTGCTGTGTTTACCTTACTAGATCTTATATTAAGTTGCTGCAAAACTTACGACTTTCGACGATTCATTAAATTCATTAAAGTCGAAAACATGGGCCAAACTTTTATCTTCAGCAAATTTGGGTGCTTTCATTGGCTTTCATTATGACAAGTACGCATTTCATTGGTAGAAAGCATTTGTTCAAATAAAATGTTAAAAAACAACAGTCTATGTATTTCGGATGGATATCCATCCGAGATATTTTAGAATATCTGGATATTTAACGCAACTGCACAGAGCCAGAGCTGTGTGCGTCGCACATATAATCTACGGTATGTCGCTACACGTAAAATACAGACACAGTGTGACTGTGTACGTGCGGCACTTGGTAGACATATACGTCGCGACATACCGTAGATTCTATTTGCGACGCACACAGCTCTGGCGCTGTGCAGTTGCGTTGAATATCCAGATATTCTAAAATATCTCGGATGGATATCCATCCGAAATACATAGACTGAAAAACAACGAACAGGTTGAAAAATGCTCCAATTGCATTAGATTTATTTTCAATCAGTTCATTATGATCAAATTAATTTGAACGATGCAACATTGATGTGCAACGTTTAAAATTTTCAAAAAATGTACATCTACTTTATTAATCTAATATGAAATACCTATCACCTTTACATGACCTTGGCTTTACTTTTGTTATTTTACGTTAGTTTGTTCATTCAAATTAAATGTTAACAATTGGTTACAATAGGGGACTTTTTTGTTCGCTTGTAATCGAATTCGGATGTATGAGTGCATTTCTTTGCATTCTTTCTCTCTTTCTCTGTACTTTGACTTAGAATTTTGACAGAATATATCCAGGAAAGGGTTATAAGATTTATGAATTCTTCGTTTTCTTCCCCTAACGATTTCATTTCTCCCTACCATGTTCACCATCGTGAGATATTAAACAAGATACTGTCGTCCTCTTCAGTTGCATTTCTGCCGTGAAAGTGAACAGTTATTATTATTTGGAATATAAAGAAGTTCAAAAACTGAAAAAGGACGCCATCCCCGTTCATAGCATAAATATGAAAAAATTGATAATTTTCACAATAATTGCATTATTGGCAGTGGTTTCAATAGTGGCGATTATATGGATACTTCCACATTCAATACGTGACTATAGGGGCCCTGAACTAGGCAATTTGAAGTATTTTCACAAGTAAATTCACAGATTTTATTTAGTTTAGTAAATGTACATAACATGCAGGAATATGAATGGTGCATGATATTTGTTTTTCACCCAAATTAATCACAAATACTCACATAAACTTTGGTATACACTCATAAAAAACTGTTTTTATTTAAAGTATTTTTTCAAGTCAGGATTCTCTCGGCTATAAAGAAAAACCGGATTATTCGTCTGAAAAACGCACCTATCAACCTTATTTTGGTCAACTAAATTTTTCGCTTAAAATATTGGATTCGTTGCAAAAAGAGCATCCAAATGAAAACGTTTTTTATTCGCCGCATAGTTTATATCGGACACTTTTATTGGCATACTTGGGTGCTGGTGGTGAAACAGAAAAAGAACTCAAAGATTTATTAGGATTGCATTGGGCTGAAAGTAAGGCTGATATCGAGTATATGTATAAATTGGAGAAAGAAGTACGAGCCAAACGATTTCAAAGTCAATCTCAGAATCAAACAATCGAATTAAATTCAGTTAACAAGTTCTACGTGTCGGTGTATATTAACATGCGGTAAGAAAACACAATTTTTTTATGTGAATATTTACTCAAAGGAATTGAACAGAGAAAACTGAATGGCAAACATTGTAAAATGCCACTTTTAGCCTGGTAGAAAAACGCTTCAGTGTAATTTTGTAACAACAACAACTTTTCACCTCAAAGCAGACTTCTATTTTGAATGTGACATTTACAGTAACTGCTTGAATAAAAACAGTGACATCTTGAACCGTTTGCTCAGTTTGCTCCGTTCAATTTCTCTGAGTAGTTTAACGAGAATTTTGTGTTAAACTGGAAAATTAATTTTTAATTGCAGTGAACGGGCGAAACAATTGTTTAACGACAGTATTGAACAATTGAATTTTGCTGATGATCCACATCAATGTATCGAACACATCAACCAATTCGTGGAAAATGTTACAAAGAATAATATTAAAAATTTTGTATACGATCAAATCACAAACAACACCTTGTTTACTATTGTAAATGCAATATATTTCAAAGGAGCATGGGTAAGTTAACCGTATGATTTTGTAAAACTAAATTTCAATTTGTTTACATGTATTTTTAGTTAAAAAAGTTCAATAAACAACAAACCGATTCGAAGCTGTTCTATGTTTCGAGTGGAGAACCACTTTATGTTGATATGATGTATAAAAGAGAAGAGGCCGAATATGGTAAAAAAAATCATACATTTGACTGACAATCAGTGGATAAGAATTAATTCAATCTATTTCGCATCAGGTTTCATAAGAAGTTTGGATGTAAAATTCCTGAAAATGCCATACAAAGGTGAAAATGGATCGATCTCAATGTATATTTTCCTGCCGTTAGATAATTCAACATCAATTGATGAATTATTGGGAAAATTTACGGACGAAATTTTAGATTATGCATTTAGCGGAGCTGAGACAAGAGTTGAAAATGTTAAGATTTATTTCCCAAAATTTACACTTGAGAAAACATCTGATTTGGAATCGGTATGTTAAAATTTTCAACGTTGGTGTTTCAATGGACTTTTTCTAATGTATTCCATTTAATTTAATTTAATTTAGGCAATGAAACGTATGGGATCACAGAATTTGTTTAAAAATTCAAATTTCAGCGACTTTTTCGAATCCGAAGAAATAGAAACCAAAACTAAATTGATACACAAGGCGAAAATAGACATTTATGAAGAAGGTACAAAGGCTGCAGCTGCCACAGGATATGCCTATATGATAGCATCTAAAAGATATAAATATGAATATGAAATATTTAATTGCAATCATCCATTCTTGTATATGATCCATGATAACAAATTTAAAGAAATATTATTCGCAGGAATTTATAATGGACCTAAATGAAAAATATTAAATAAAATTCGAATATTACACTTTACAATTTTCATGTTTTCTTACCTACTGACGCCATCCTCTTTCAAAGCATAAGTGTGATATATAGATAATTTTCACAATAATAATCATTGGCAGTGGTTTCAATAGTGGGAATTATATGGATACTTCCACATTTATATAGCCATACGCCACAGCAGCAAGATAAAAAAGCGCTTATCAACCCTATTTTGGTCAACTAAATTTTTCGATGAAACTATTGGATTCGTTGCAAAAAGAACAGCCAAATGCAAATATTATTCGCCGCATATCGGAAAATTTTACTGGCTTACTGAGTGCTTGGTATGAACTCTAACCAATTTTAATCAACTCGTAGCAGTTGACTAATTTAGGACATTTTTGACTTGCAGTCTGAGTGATGAAATTTTTTCATCAAAATTGAAGTGATACTTCATGTTTGTTGTTCGGCTTGGTCGTTGTCATACTTTTTTGCCGAGAAAAAAAACTATAACACATTTATAATGTTGAACTACTTACAAAAATAAAGAGGCTTACGTACGCAAGCTGACTTTTCCGCATGGAACCGATATGGTTGCAGTAACTTAAATTACCGTCAAACCTTGTGAATATTATTTTCTTATCAATGTAAATAATCACACCAAGTTAAAAAAATTTCAATCAAAAAATAGCCTGTTTAAAGTGTCATATCATTACGGTACCACAAAGGCAAGTCTTTCATACAAAAATGAAATGTTTTGTGGATGTTTGTATGAAAAGTCTGTGAAAAATTGATTGCATCTTAAAACTAACATCAGATTCGGGTTTCTCGTTCCAAAAAACCCCCTCTACACAGTCTTTCAGCGTTTAAATTGAAAGAATATCATTTTAAGGCATTTTTCTCATAAGTGCTTCTTCAGAGTCTAAGTTTTAAACCGATCAATCAATGTCGTTGAAAATTTGACCAGATCTATTCCTCGTAGTGCCCAATCATCTCGTACGGTCAGATTTTGAATTTCGTGTCTGAGCACGAAACCATCGTGTCACCAAAATGGTTGAAAAATGATCAAAAAAAATTACACCGGTCAACAGATATTGCTCAAAAACTAATCAGCATGTCTCCTAGTAGTCCCCAAGCATCCTCCAAATTCAGAATTTGAATTGAGTTTTTGGAAGAAGACTTATCGTACACAGGACACATCACACATAGCGACGCACATCAATATGCCCCAAAATCATCTTCAATCGTGTTTTCTACATAAAATATGCATAGAAAACATGTTTTGGGGTGACTTTAATTTTTTGGCCTAATACAATACCTTTCCTACACTAGGTGTGCGGAAAAGTAATAAAGCGCATATGCATACTTTATCAGCAAAAGCTGATTGTTTAATGACACACCCAGTAAAACATGATGACAAAGCCAATATTGCAAACATAATGATTTTGTTTAAAAAATTAACGGTAACCGATATTTAAGTAAATGAGTAATTTAACACGTTTGCCACATCTACCGTTGACCATTGCTTTGAGTATGCAAGTAGTAAATGTCTTTAGTTGCTTCTAAGGCTCCGTAAAGTTAGGTCGTCAAAATGAAATCTCGTACAAATTTTATTGTTGTGGTGTCTCTAGCGGTGTGTGCATTACATTTTATCTCTGAGGTGAATTCAGGTAAAACTGGGTTATGCATGGAAAAAATTAATTTTAGTGCAATGGTTAAAAATCAGTGCTATTATCAGTATATGTTATGAAAAAAAAGTGATTTGTTTTCCTGTGAATGATTAATTATCGACGATGACAGACAGAAACGAACGGAAAAATATATAATACAGATACACAGATTTCTAAAGTTTCACTACATTTAAAAAAATTTGTACTTCAATCTGACGCTGACTGTACTTGGATCGATCAATTCATTACTTCTCCTTCTTTCAAGCAATTTTAAATTGAATAAATGTTTTATTTCTGAAATTCAATGAAACATTCTTCTAATGTTTGATTTGATTCCATTTGAATATACTAAAAATCAATTTTGATCGATTTTTCAGAGGCTCGTATAAAATCGGAAGTAATAATGGAAAATGCAATACCATATACAGTATCTGTGCAAAGTCAAGCGGGTTTTAAAGAATTCACACCCTGTAAAGATGGTTGGTATATGTCATTTAAGTGGTTATTTGGAGACAAAGTTTACAATACGCGTGATTCGGATATTAACTACTCAGACGCAAATGGCCATGTACATGCATGTGGAGGAGGTATTCTTACAGACCGCTATATTATCACAGCAGCACATTGCGTCGACGAAACAGAACCTCGAAATGTTTCCGTCATAGTTGGTGCAATTGACTTAAAAAAAGTTCGGAGCAATCAAAGATATTGCGTCGAAAATATAATAATTCACGAAAAATATCGCATCGGCGAAGATACAGATTATGACATTGCATTAATCAAATTGACAAGGCCATTGAATCTTGATCAGGAAAACCAAATATTCAAAGCAAAGCCACTCTGGCTTAGTAGAGACAATGTTATTCCGGGTGATACTGGAATCCTTGGTGGATATGGTAATATTCATCAACGTTATACGGAAAATGTAAATGACACATTTGAGGTAAATTTTTGGAGAGAGGATGGTAAACTTAGAGCTATCAACACAATAGTAGTGCATGCTTCAGCATGCCGTTTGCCTCCAGCACACATTTACAATGAAAATAATTTGTTTTTTATCTGCGCGGAAGGAATTGATGGTATTGGTTTTGAAGTAAGTTGTTCGATTATACAATTTTCCCGATTTAACAGTGGCGTATTATCATAGAGATTCGTGCGACAGTTCAAAGTAAAAAAATCATGTAATTGAAATCAGAGATTGAAATCAGAGAATGTTAATACGCCACTGATAACTGATATTATATATTTATATACATATTATATCTTCGAATTTATGATTTCAAAAAAAATGCAGGGTGACTCCGGTTCTCCTATGATCCAAAACCTTGATAATGGTAAATTGTATGGCATATACGCACGATATTTCTTTCTATATAACGTCACAAATGGAAGAAGGCACTCAATCAAAGAAACGGGCATGCTTGTAACTAGATTATCTACGCATTATGATTGGATCGTCAAGAATATACCTTAAAATGTTTTTACTGTTTTATCTCAATATTTTGACCAAATGAAAATGTATATCATTAATTGAAATTCAAAGCGTGCTTTTAAAATAAAAATGTTACTAAATTGTTCAATGTTCACGAAATTCACGAAAATACAACAAATCAAATAAATAGATACTTTTTATTGAATGAAAGTTAGATTGCTGTGTTTTATTTGGTTTTTTATCTCGAGAAAAATTTGATTTTTACTAGCCTTCTATATGATCTTTATTGATTGCTTCTGATCTGCTAAAATTACGACTTTCAACGATTCTCAGCCTCTTAGTTGCTCGATTTTTTATTCAAAGTGCAAAAAAATGTATTTTATTTCAGGCTTTATAATTCAGGTAATGACTACTTTATCTAGGTAATTTCAACTAAAATAGATTAGATCCCATGCAATATGTATTCTGACTGTACTTTAAAGTAAAAATGTTGTGCCTGTCGAAAATAACGCTGTTAAAAATGAAAAACACATTTGGTTTAGGTATTTTGACTACTTTATTTCATTTTATGCAATTTTATTTTTTTAATCGATTTTTGGATTAAAGTGCAAGAGTTGAGATTTTCAGTTCATTACACCAGCCAATGTTGATTCAAATGAATGCGATGTTGTCAGCTTTCATATAGTTTAGGTCTTTCTTGGTTTTGGTTGTTCTTCATTAAATCAGCTAATCGCCCGAAAATCTTCTCATCACCTTCGGTAAATCCAGTATTTGCTTGTATCACAGATTGTTTACTGCATAAAAATGAAAGAAATTTTAAGTTATTCAAAAGCCAAAAATTACCTACGAGCTGATGTTAACTCGTTTTGCCTATCGGTGATTCAGATCTTCCTCACCGTTGCTTCGATGTTCTTTTACGTCTCTTCATACTTCTTTTCTCACCGAATGAGACGTTTCGTGTCCAAAGAGTGGTGATTTGGCGATGAAATTAAGATCGGTCCCAGTGGTGGAAGATGTTGATTTCATCCTGGTCCTCTTCTTCCCTACTGGGTGGTGTCATCTTCGTTGCCGCAGCCACAAGGGCTTTGGTTTGTGATATTTTGATTTTGCCTAAGCGTTCAATTGAGCACTTAAGACTTTTTTGTGATATTTGATCTTCGAAATCTTTATTTATATATTTGGGGGGTGGGGGATGTGGATTTGATGGGAAAATATTTCTACATTCAAATCGATCATCGAATTCTTCGAAAAAAATGTCCATGAATCAATTCTCACTGTAGAAATATCTGGGATGGGACTATGAAATGTGGGACTATGGATTTGTTTGATAAAAAAAAGTTTTAATTGGTAAAAAAGCATAAAACTGTCGGAAACGGTAACTATGGTCGGGGGATTTAAGTAATGTTTATGGGGATTGGTTGTATGTGTGTGTATATGTTTGAGGATTTTGGTACTTGATGTGTGTATGGCTTGATAGCCTTTTTTATTTTATTTTTTTGTTTGCAAAAATTGTTGGTTTCTTGCGTAAGTTTTTTTTTATCTTTTTTCATGTCGTTCTTTTGGTTTTCTTGTCTTTTCTTTTCTCTGTTCTATTATTATTATTTTTTCATTCGTTAATTTGAGCTGTCTTCATTTGAAATGGGAATTCCGTTTGAATAGGCTATCTTTTCTTCAAAATAAATTGTGTGTTTTCACATATTTTCGTTTTACAATTGGATTTGTTTATCGTTTCAATATAAATTCAATTACAATTTCTCATCTTCTTTCATTTAACATCACAAATTGTTTTTTTAAAATTACAAAAAAAAAAACGTAAACTTAAGAGGAGTTTCTGTATGAGAATGAGAGAGAATAAAAAACGAAAACCCAGTTTTGTTGCGACGAAGATGAAAAAGAGACAAGCAATAAAATTTAAAATCAGTTGCTTGCCCTTCTTTATGTAATTTTTGCTCTCAATTTTTACACATTTTTGCTGTTCTTTTAGGTTTGTAGGCATTCTTTCAAAGATTGAAATCAGAGAATTTTTTTCATTCGTTTTTTTTTTGTTGTTGTTGACTGGTTTTTGGACTGCCCAATATCAAAATAGACAAAAAAAAATTTCATTCGATTTTGTATGTTCTTTCGTTCGGTTGTTAAAAGTTTTAACTTCTTTTTTAAATTTGGCCAGTTTGGTTTTCGTTTTCCTTCCCTCTCCAGTAAATTCCCATACTATTATTTTTTATTTCTCAGTTAAATTTCTCCTTTAGCTCCTTTTTTGTTTCATCAATTAAATCTTAGAACTAGATATATTCGATATATAGCTATATATAGTAATAAGTGTTTTTTTGTTTGTTTCTTTCATTTTTCATCATTTCATATTGTTTTCGCGAAAGAACAAAAAAACACGTAATTTCTCGTTAATGCCATTTCAAAAAAATTTATAGTCTGCTTCGTTCACCTTAGTTTATCTTGCTTCTTGTGAAAAAGAAAACAACAAACATATTTCCTCTTTCCATGGCCTATATTCAATCATTTCTCTTATTTTCTCCTTTCCTTCATTTCATCCTCTCTCTCTCTCTCTGGCATTTCCTTCATTTTCAACAAAAAAATATTCCTTTTAAATTTCGTTTCTCTTCTTCTACTTCTTGAATATCGCGTTAAAATAAACATCACAAATAAGAACAATGTAAAGCAAATTTTGTTATTATTTAATTGGCCTAGTGGATAAATAGGTTTGCATGAATTTTGATAATGTGGTTTTTTGGCGTTTCTGTTGCATTGGTTGTATGATTCAATTTGATAAATTTCATGAGATTTTTTTTCGGATCAATTCCAAATTGACGAATTTTATAAAATTCGCCTCAAATATGGTATTCGCTCTTCAAACCCCCGAGGGCCGAACAAACGCTACTCTTCTGATTTGCTTTTTGTTTTCTGTTATTAAATTTATGTAAGGTACAACTATTTTGTTTATTTTAAATATATTGTATATTGCCGACTGTTGCTGTTGTTGTGGTTGTTTTTCTATTGAAATTTTTGTTATCTATATACCTGACTATTGACGATCCAATCTGGACCGTGTTTATTTTGAAAACGACACACAAAAATAAACAAAGAATTAAATCACAGAATTAGGAATTAAAAAAAATGAAATTCTACATTTTGAGAGAGAAGAGAAAATTTGCATATTTTTTTTTTCTCGAAAAAAATAATTTTTGTTGACGAAAATAATAATGATAAATCGCAACTGTTGCGACACAAAAATTAATAATAATAGTAATTTTGGCTTATTTTGCCATAGTTGGCTTATTTTTGCGCCTCTTTCTTTTTGATTGCATTAATTTTTGTTAAACACTGAGAATATACAGAAAAAAACAATATACAGATGAAAATAAATAAGAAAATTTGTACAGAATTTCTTAGTTTTTTGCATTTAAAACAAAAATGACAACGATGTAAATACAAATCAATGGATAATTATAATGAATTTTAATTTATTTGCCTAAAATTGAAAATTTTGTTTCACCGGGTGTGGACGTTTAAGCTGAATTATGTTGGAAATTTCACTGAACGAAAAAAATGACTGTTTTTCTATATCAAATCATTTTATATCTATTTGAAACTGGTTTCGTTGTAGCGCGGGAGAGATAATTTTGGGCTTATTGTCGATGGCGTTTTCTTTCTCAAAGCCGGAAAAATTTCAAAGATTTTTTTATAATTTTTTTTATATTTTTTTTTGTTCGAAATTTTTTTTTTTCGTATTAAAATGTTTGTCATATTAAATAAAATGGGATGATAATTTGGATAAATTTCAGATTGTATTTCTTACACCGGTGTGTTCACTGGAAATATTGCATTGTGATTTGTAATCGAATGTTGCACATATATAGTCAGGTAATGGTCTTTGGTTGAAAATGGAAATTTTGGTTCAAAAATCCTGTTTTTATTCTACCCAGTTGTGACTCTGGCAAAAATGTGATTTTAATTTTTTTTTTTTGTTTTGCTTATTTTTCGTTCCAAATTGCAATATTCCGAAACAAAATTTTGTTGTTGTCATTTTTTTACCCAAATTGATCGAATAATAAATGAAAAAAAAAAAAAAAAATGGTTTTGTCGCGGAAAACGAAAGAAATTGAATTGCCAAAGTGTTTGTGTGTGTTCGGAAAAATAATGTAGTAAAAAAAATGCGCGCGCATGTCCAAGAAGTAAATACATATTTGAGCAAAAATAAAAATGAGTTTCCGTTTCAAAATCTCTTTTAAAATGTGCGCACATCAAAGGCTCTCTATTTATATCTGTATTTAACCATCAAAAATTTGTTCGCCAAATTTTCGGTTCGTCTACAATTTTCTTTGTCAATTTATCTTTCTTTATTAAATGATTTCATTATTTTTCTGGACTGTGGAATTGAATTTCCTTTTTTTTCATCTGTCGGCACAGTGGCACATCACCGTCTCAATTAAAAAAAAAAAGTCCGATACCTTTTCTTTGATCCAGGCATTGCACACTTATTGTATTATTTCTATCACACTTCAAAAAAATGAAGAAACCCTTATTTTTGTTTTATTTTAATGTTATAAAATATGTTTTTTGTGTGGTTCCATCGCTATTTGTTTTGGTTTTTAGCATGCACAATAAAATAGTAAATTTTTTTTGGTTTTGAAATTTTGTCGGTTGTAAAGAAAAAAAAATGGTGTTTGCCGGTGTGTCAAAATGAGAGAATGGTAATCATATTGAACAAATTTGGCATTTTTTTTTTGAATTTTGATTTATAAACAATCGCCGCCGAAATATTGATATTTTTGCGAAATTAAAATTATCTCTCTCTGATTTTTCCTGATAATTATGGGTTTTTGTGTGTGTATGGTTGTTTGAAGTGCATGTAATCCACCTAATTCGTATCCAAACAAAAATTGTTGCAGAACATTATCGTTCCTGATTCCTGTACACATTTATATTTATATATAATTACTAAAAACACGAAATAGAAATAGTTTTTTTTTGCTGTCACTTGTTTTGACTGCCTGCCAAGTTTTGCTTGCTCTACTCTATATCCATTGACACTAGTAAATTGGTTTTTTTTATCGTTAGTTATTTGTTTTAAGTGCTGTTATTTAATCATTATAACTTCCATTAAATTTGTATTTTGTATGTGTGTGTGTGTCATTTCTTTTTTTTCTTTCATCGCATCGTTTCGTTATCATTCTGTTTCATAATTAATTTCTCTGAATCGAAGCAAAAATTGAGTTTTTGCCGCGAGCGCACTATAGCAAAATTTCTATTATTCAAAAAAAAAAAAAAAACGTTTTATTTCTCTTATTTAGTTTTTAAAAAAAATCACATTTAAACCATTCAATTGTGTTTATCATTATTATTAGTTGATTTTTTGTTGGTTTGCTTCAATCAAATATTTGTTTCTTAGCTTAAACATTAGAGTGATTCATTTTGTTTATATCAATTATCGAGAGCAATTATTCATATAACTTTTTGTTTAGCTCCATGTCATATTATTTACATATAACATTTTGTGTAGTAACTCGACTATTTTCACTGATTTATGCATTGATTCGCACTTTAGTCGTCTGTCTCAAATTTGCGTGTGAGAGAGTTTTATTTTCTGTGTCTGTGTGTATGAGTGTGTGTGTTTAGTACAATCTAAATTTGCAGTTTTTAATAATAGTAGGTAAAATGTTCACATTTTTTTCCATTGCCACATTGACACACTTAAATTAAATACAAATTTTTAGTATGGTTTTGTTTTATCGACGATGACGGACAGAAACGAACGGAAAAAAAAATATAATTGTTATTTTTTGTTGTTGCCTGTCACAGATTTCTAAAGTTTCACTACATTTAATTATTGTTTTTGTCCACCAAATATTAATAAATTCTTAAATTTTATGAACCTTTTTATATTCATTTTAATAATATTATAATTTGTTTCTTTATTTAAAAAAAATCGATCATTGATCGGTTGGAGTTTTTATTTGCCGAAAATACTACTATTAATAAATTCAGAATTTAATTTTTTTTTATCGAATGGAAAGAAAAATTGTTTAAAATTGAAAACAGATAGTTGGGTGCCACATGCTTTGGGGGTTGTTTATGAAATTGGGCAATGACTGTGTGAATTCATTGGGTTACGAAAAGTATGGTGTCCGAACTGTGTTGTCTAGAGATCATGGTTCCTTTGCACAGGAATGAATACCAAATTTTGAATGAAATTTCATCTATCATCGATGGATTGGAGGTATCATCAAGCGTAATTTTTTACAATAATATTTTCACTGCTTCACATTAATCAACCACATATGGCTGTCAATAAATGCAGACGAACTTCTCAACAATTCAATTGTGAATGAAGATTAAATGCAAGAACGCTTATTTGAAATGGACGATTTCAAATCGTCACACGACCTATTATGAAATTGGATGAAAACACATGGACATCACATCTATGAATATCGCAAGCGTTGCTGATTGATGAGAATCGTGGATCGTCTAATGACAGAATCAGAACTGATTTTGGTGATCAGGATTTGGTTTGTGTGTGTGTGTTGCAATCGATTCGCACCGATAAAGCAAAAAATGATTATCAAATCTGAGATCTGTTTAAATTCTGTTCCATTTGGTTGGGTGTCGCGATCGAAAATTGAATACAATTATTCACCAAGCATTGGTAAATTTGAGCATTTGTCACGCTGACACCCTCGTCTCGATTGCTTTGATACACATTTTGACAACTGATTCATTTTTCGGACTGATTGATTCAAGTTATTTGATTTGATGAAGAAAATTTACAAAAAAAAAACTGTCGTCAAAGATTTCCGGAGCGCTCAACTTCTCGCTATGTCATTCTCTGAATTTTTATCATCAAATACACTGCGAGGTAGAAAAAAAAACATTTGACACTTTTCGATTTATAATAAAAATAAATGTCAAGTGTGATCAAAAACACATTTGGAATGAGTGTGTTAAATACTGTGAAAAGCCGGAAATCTTTGGACAAGAGTTTTTCGTTCACCTATTTCTAAGACACACAATGACTTTTGGTCTATTCGAATTGCAATCACATTATGAGCCGTGAATAAGTTTGATGTCGAATCGAAAATTTTCAACGTTTCAACGGTTGCACATAGCGCGAAATAGAAAAAGATGATTATATAGAGATTATTTGATTGAAAATCGAAAATTCCATTATTTAAATAATGTCGATAAATATCTTCATCTTAAACTCTGCCGTTTGAAAACAAAACGTTGTCGGAGAACCGGCGATTCGTCGAAAATTTTCGATCAACTTGATTGCCGTGTTAAATTTCAATTAAATTTTATTTTGTTCAATGGGAATTTTATGCTCATATTCAGAGTATTTCATTTTTTTTTTTTTAGCAAAATAAATAAATGTTTTGGCATTATTTATCGATGTAAAAAGCAAATTTGAAATGTTCAATAGTAAAAAAATACATTTTTCCATCAGTTTTTTTTATAAATATAAAAATAAAGTGATTCAGTTCACTTGGAAGTTTGCTTTTCAAAAGGAACAATTCAAGTACGTCTCACTAGAGACCGATTATTTCTGTTTTTGTTTTGGTTTTTATAAAAAAAAATTGGTTTTTATGTGAAATTTTGAAAATCCGCTCTAGTCTCGTTTGCCAAAAAAGATGGTTTTGATTGAAAGTTCTGCGATTTTGTTTGATTGTGAAAATTGCGATTGAATTTTGGTTATTTGATTGTAGATTAATTTGATTGATTCGAAATCGGCACTGTCTCGATCGATTTGATTGCATTCTGGTTTGGATCCGACAAACTTTTCGTCACACAATGAATTTTTGTTTTTTTGTTTTGCCAGCTTCAATTTGTTCGGCCGCAATTTCAATTGACCATTTGAAATGGTCGACATGTGGACACTCGTAAAAACTGCTTGTGTGGTTTTGATTTTGAATTTGATGAAGTGCGAAACCAAAATTTTTTTTTTTGGTAAACTTGAAAAAGAAAAAAAAAGAAAAAAATTGTAGATAATCTCTCTCGGCGTATTGTATGTGTGAAACTGTTTTGTACAATGGTGATAAGCGGCTATGTTTTGTAGTATTTTTTTTTGTTTCATTCTTCTCTCATTAAATTGAATCTATTAACTGTCTATGTGTTGTGTTTGTACATGAAATAAAAAGGTTTTGGATTTCGATATCTTCTCTCGCAAGAGAAATTACAACTAACATTACGAAACAAAGAATAAACTTGACAAAAAAAAACAGTTCATTCCGTTTTAATTTCTATATTCCTATTCCACCGGCATTTCATAAATCGTATATAAATTGAAAATCTCTTCGTTTCATCAATGTTATTAAATTATGTTTTTGTTTAAAATCTAACGGTGTTTTGTTTTCATTTAATATCATACTCTCTCTGTGTGTCATCAGTTCATTTCGATTTAAATCTTTGGGCTAAATGATTTTGATTTCTATAAATTTTAATTTAATTTTTTTAAAACGAAAGCTAATTTATTTTTAGATTGGGGCTGGTATTAAAAAAAAATGGTTGTGCCTTATGAAGTACCTTTTTGTTGTTGTTGTACGAGATTCGGCAATGCAAATTGTCATCTCGAATGTTGTGGACTATTGACTGGATGAAAGGGTGCGAAATTCCGATCGAATATGTTCTATTTAAATGTCGAGAGTGATGGTTTTGTTTTCGGTTCTTCACGAAAATTATTTTTTTTTGTTTCCAATTTCAAATGTGGTGGTGATAGGTGGAAAATTTCGAAAAATTTTCAACTCGTTTTTAATTTCATATTTCTATATATATAACTTCAGTAATCCATTTCAGATAAAAATCAGGTCAGTTTGTCTAAAAAAGAAACAATTGATTGTGTGTTGTGGTTTTTTTTTTAGTTTGTTGCACGGTCGATTCGATTATTTGATCAGTGTGTCACTGTTTCAGGCCTGAACATTTAAAAGTAATTTTAAATTGTGCGAAAAAATATCACTGCATAAATTTTTGCTGGCCGCTTCGGCTACCATTAACGAACACTTCTTATCACTGGCGGCATCATTTAATGGAAACAAACGCCGTTTGGATTGAGCCATCAAATCGGCCATCGACGATGTGGTGGTCGGTGGTGACAATGACATTTCAATCATTTGGCTATTGGTTGTGGTCCAATTGCTTGGTGGCCGTGGCAATGCATTCGGTGATGGTGCATCAAAATATTTACTACCAGCAAAATGTAAATTTGGAGTGGTGGTTGATACTCCGGCCGGTGATGCAAATGAAATGGGCGAACGAGGTGGACTACGACCAAGAATACCATGCGGACTACCGTTGTGATGATTACGTTGATGTTGTTGTTGATGATTATTATTGGTATTGTTATGATGATGACGATGATGATGATTTTTTGCATGATTATTTGAATTGGCCGGCATTACGATATCTTTGGGTGATGTGGAAAAATACTGCGGCGCACTGCTCGAGTGCTTTTGTGCATAATATCCTTTGCCACCTTTTTGATTATCGTTGAAAAATGTCACCTTGCGTCCATTACCATTTTGATTTCCATTCTTTTGATGATTGGGGCTCGCATTATTCCTACAACACATTTAAAGAGACATTTTATTAATTTTTTTTCGGCACGATATTTTTAAGGTTTTTTTATTAATTTATAAAGTGCAGAGATTTTTGTATTCTTATTTGTTCTCTCTCTATCTTTTTCTGTTTTTTTTCTTCTTATTATTCTTTCACCTACTTTTTCAGAAATTAAAAAAAAAATAGAGAAACAAAAGAACAAAGGAATGTTCGGTGATAAAATTGTCGAAAAAATTCTCATGGTAATCCATCATCACCTATTGCAATGACATTGATTCTGGCATTCATTTCAAATCAATTGTTGATAGAAATCAAAGGTGGTCGGAAATGTGTCCTTGACAAAGGGCAAAGAGTAAACAACAGAATTCTATTAAAACTATTGAAAACTGACTTTTTTTGCTTTTTTCGTTCGATTTTTTTCTAATTTCTCCATTTGAAGCCAAAAGGTGTAAAAAAATGAAAAAGTTTAGAAACTTTCCAAAATGGTAAAACCTCGTATTTGAGTCAAAAAGGTGTGATGGTTCCAAGCAAAATCAAAATGTCAACATACAAAATCCGTTCAAAGTGACTTCATTCACTTACTTCGTATGTGATTTTTTTTAGAAAACTGCTCATTCATTCAAAAAAT
Source organism: Contarinia nasturtii (assembly GCF_009176525.2). Classification (NCBI taxonomy): domain Eukaryota; kingdom Metazoa; phylum Arthropoda; class Insecta; order Diptera; family Cecidomyiidae; genus Contarinia; species Contarinia nasturtii. The sequence goes on along the minus strand of NW_022199372.1, from coordinate 215,767 downwards.
ATCGCTTTAAATTCCTTCAAACACGCTCATCATAATAAAGCGCTTTATTTACGTAAGCTACTAATCGCGCAGAGAAAAAGATTAAAAAAAATGTTGCCGTCATAAAAAAATAAAAAGATGAGATCGAAAGTGAGCGAAAGAACTCGCTTGAACGTATGACAATTATTCGCTATTTTCTGTCTGTTGATCGCCTTAATTTTTCACACGTGAAAATGTGCATCAATAAAAAAGTCTGTTTTTGAAAACAAAACAGCCAGTGGGTATCAAATGACGCAGCACGTCAAAAAAATCGCTTCAAACAAAGGTAGCAGCTGACAGAGCGAAAAAAAAGCAGCGGAGAAAATTAACGTACGTAAAACAATTGTGTTCGGCCACGTCTTATAGAGTATTTAATTCAGGAAATTCGTTTTGTTTTGTTTACTCACGACAAAATATTGTCGACGGTTTCGTTCATTCCACTCCATCGAAAAAAATGGCTTCTCGACCAAGTGGTTTCTTAAAATAGCCACCGAAAGAGAAATATTGTTTTTTTTATCGACTTTTTTTCGGTAAACACTGAATGAACTCTGACGTGTAGAGTAGTGTAATCCTGTGCTATCACGTTCTTGACGTAAATAAAGCAGCTAGTGAAAAAGAAGAGCGAACAAAAACAAGCGATAAACTGTCTTTTTTACAATTAACATTTACGAGCTGTTGTCGGGATTTAAATAATCTTTTTATAGACAGGCGCGTTTTACTCATGAGATAAGATAAATTTCATTATATATCAGGCCGCAAAAAAATCATGTTTGCAAATTTTGTTTCGCGACATTTTTTATATTTGTTGTGTCCAATTTTGCGTGGCTAAACATTGATGTCGCGGCATTCAGAGAACGCGCATAAGAATTCGACATTGAAATCGTCAGCAAAAAAAGCAGCCTCAATGTATTTGAACGTGTGATGGAAATTATGTTGATTTTCAGCTGCCGAGACGATTATTGATTTTTGATTCTCGTTTCGAATAATTGTTTGTTTTAGAGTTGGCAACAATGCACACACACGGAACTGTGTACATGTATCATCTGTGATGACGATGGAGGATGTAATATTTTCATTTGATGTAAATATTTTGAATTGCGCGTTATGAATGTGCGCGAGCGCGTGTTTTCTCTTCCTCTCTCTCTCTCTCCATCCAAAATTGGACTATGTATGCTGTTATTTTGTTTCGTAATTCTCTGGCTATATTTGTACGTGTGTGTGTGTACCTGACTTGCGTACAAAATCGAGTCCCGGCAATCCAAACATGATGTGAAATGGCTACGTTAAAAATAACACCAAGTTGCCCTGATGGAACAAGCGCGCACAATATGTCGCACGTATTCTGAGCACAAACACATACACACAACTTGATATTGAGGCATTTTCGACGTCATTCCCCGTTCCTCATGGAATTACGCCGAGATATTTTTCAAATTAGCGTTTCAATTGAAAAGACCTTCTGAACGTTTTAAGCACAAGGATCCAAAAAAAATTATTATTTCGCATACTTTTTTGCTGATTATCATTTTGGCCAAATTGGTGAGAGAAAAAAGACAAAGGTCCGCTATGGCATTCTGTGTGTTTTGATTTACGAATGAGCGATGAAAAAAGACACCGTATACAGTTTGTAAATGGCAACGAAACCATTGAGAAAGAGAAAGAGAGAGAGAGAGGGAGCAACAAAAAATCATACGACGTAGTTTACGGTACACACGAATGGTGTGGACGCAAAAAAACAAGAGATTTGAATTGTTTGCACGAAAAAAGAAGAGAATCACACTCATTGAAAACTCAAAGGTCGAGTGAATGGCAAATAAATCTATGCGTGTACGGCTTGTCTATCTCTCAATTTTAATCCATATTTATTTATTTTCGTACTGTGAGTACGGACAATACAGTGCTGTGTACTCAATTGTAAGTATGAGGCTTCTTTGTGTACACCGCACACAGTTTCACAAATCGATGCTTCTTTTCGTTTTGTTCTCTCTTCATTTCTGTCTCTTTCTCTGTTTTTTTACTCTCTTTTTGTCGTCTCTTTTTTTCATTTTTCATCGTCTCATTCTCTTTTTTTCTTCGTCGCTTTGTTGTCTGTTTATTGTTTTCATCAAAAAGGGATCGCAAAACAGAAGCTCGCTAAATGCTCATATATCCCTCATATGCAATGAATAATAAAAACATCAATTACAACTTTTTTTCTATTTCACGAAAACACGTTTTTTTGCTCTCGCATATGTGCGAGTTTCGGTTTTCTCGTGGCCGAACGAAACGAGTGTACGATACAAAGCACGTTTAACCAAAAAACCGCTTTTCGTTGTTCACTTTATTGTGTGTTTCTCTCTCTCTCTCTCTCTCTCTCTTCGTCTCGATCGCTGAGAAGATCACATTCATTGTTGTTGCTGGCCGAATGTTTTTGCGAACGCAATACAATACACATTGTCGTCACTTCCAATCGACGTGTCGACAACAACAAAAACACACACCAAATTATGAATCGTCAAAGCGTTGAATCGACAAAAAAAAATATATCTAGATATGAATTAATGTCGCTTTGAGTTGATATGAATCAATGAAGCCAAAACAAATACAACACAAATCAATAAAATGTAAATTGATGTTTGCGATTGGACGATATTTTTTATGGCCGAATAAAAGAACACACGTTTCGAAATGTGACACGGTTTCGAGAAGGATGTGTGTTTGTGTGTTTTTGGTCTTGCAAAGATGAGAAATATAAGAAATGTTTATAACGGTCGTTTGCGGCACATAGTAAACATATTTTATTGCGTTTTTGAAAACGTTGACACTAAATAGGCCAGGTAGTTTTGGATTTAGTTCGTCTAATGACAATTTTTGTTTCGTTTAGTCATTTCTTTTCGACAAGAAGAAAAATAGCCACCAAATTGATAAGGGTAATGAGACAAAGAACTCCAATGGAATTTTCCAGTTGTTCAATGTAAACATACGGGCTAATGAAGGCAATATGGACAGATATATAAACCAGACACAATTTGCACAAATATTGTATATTTTTCTTGACAATTGAGCTGTTTTTCCCATGAACTTTGCATTCTTTGTCACATTTTGAGTTCTTTCTCATCTGTTTTCATTATTCGGTTTTTTTTTCATACTTTCAGCCATCTTTTATATGGTAATTCGATCGTCTTGACAATTATGTCTCTTTTTTCGAAATCCCCTTTTTCTGAGTTTGTTGAGAAAATGAAGTTTCTTTCGAATGTTTTTTTGACCCTTTGCAAAAAAAAAATTGAAAAAGGGTCAATTTCGTCTCGGAGAGGGCGACAACAATGCCAATAAAGTGAAATAAAAAATCGGCCAATTGACGCGTTTTTTAAACGAGTTTGTTTAATTTTTATTCAAAATCTGGTTTCAATGCAGAAATAACATGTTTTTATGCTGTTCTGGACATTTAAATTCCCAGTCTACAGTTCATTAACATTTTGATATGTTTAAAAGGCCGAATCTCAGCAACCGGAGATGAATCGAGATTTTTTTTTAAAGGTTTTAAAAAACATTGAATTAAATGAAGAAGAATGATGTGTATAGAAAATTTACGTCTTTTGAAGAGATCTATTGCATGTATTTGATGTGAAAATTTCTCAGCCGGAATGAAGGAAATCTTTTTAAACAAAAAAACCTCGAAATTCTTCGGTGAAAAGGATCTTTTTTATGAGATTTTTGGTAGAAAGGTCTTTCATTGAGATAGAAATCGTTTGAAAGAATTGATATTCGTCAAGGAATCGCAAAAATTAATTGAAAAAATTCGTTTTTGATTGAAAAATGCTTTTTTTGAACTCCGAAAAAATATTGAAAGTAAATGACTTAAAACAAATTTACTTGAAAGTAAAAAAAAGAAAGAATCAGTAATAAAAGCTGACTGGCAATCTTCAATAAATATCGACATACATGTAAAAACTTGCACCATCATAATAAGTCACCATTGAATTTTTGTTTATTAAAAAAAAAAACGTAAAAAAAGTTAAATCGCTTACCTTTCGGAGTTCCGGCCTTCCTTTTGCGTAGCTCGATTGTGTGAATTGGTCATTGTAGCTATGTTAGTTTTGTCGTTGGAATTTTGGTACTTTTCTGATCGAAAATGCGTCTAATTTGCAGTAAATGTATATCTTGCCAAACGTTTGTGAAAATGTCTTAATCGTTGGTGCGTTTTCGGCAAATGTTCTCCTTACAATTGAATTTAAACAGTCGTGACTAAATTCAAAATTCCATAATCCGAAGAAAAGGTGAAAAAAAAACAATTTTGTTGTTCAATTTAGATGAAAATCGTATTTGGTATATCACTTCGTTTTTATATGCACTCACTTGAGGATATGCACGATATAAAATCTCGTAACTTCTCGTTTCACCGGCGTAGGACAAAAAAAATATATAACACAATCTTTTCTCTCTTGACGTTAAATGTTTGATGACAAATTGAAGGCAAAGTGTGTGTTGTGATCACAACTATACAAGATGATATGACTGATTTTTTGTTGAATACTCTCTTTCAATTTCAAAACCGCTCCTTATTCTCTTCAATCTCTATATTTTACTTGAAAATTTAAAACGATAAACTGTCTGATGTGTGTTGCTATATGCAGATGCGATTGCAATGACGGTTCAACTATGACTGAATTGGATGCAGATGTGAGAAGAGTGTGTGTATTGTCGGTCGTTTGCTATCGTATTGTGGTGTAGGTGCTAATGGATTTCCGCTGCAGCTGCTGCACTCTGTCCGAATAATATTGAATGTGCCGAAGGGTTGCCTACAAATCAATTTTTTGTATTTTTGAATGTATCGATTGCCTGATCGGCTATTGTATCGAATGTACTGGGCTTTTAGTGTTTGTGTGAATTTGGTTGATTTTGTTGCGGATTGTTTCCATAGATGATGCATTTAAGCAACACCCTTTTATACAAATTTTGCTCTAGTGTGGTTGGTTTTGTCACCGTTTCTCGCTCACACGCACACTTTTTTCAAATGTGTGCACGATGTTGTGTAGGTGAATAATTGTTTTTTTTTTTTTAGTTTGTAAAAAAATTTACGTCTTGGACGTCGACTCTTTTAAAAACACACCAACAAAACGTAATAACAAAATTTACTCAATAACAATTATTGAGAGTAGACACACACATATATACGAAAAAAAAATAGAGATCTCGTGAGCAAATCAAAGGATGATGATGATACAATTAATGTTGCTGCTACTGCTGTAAATATACCAACGGAAAAATCGAGTTTTTTTTTCATTTAGATTCTTTTTGCTTCAAGTTTGCAAAATGCTTTTGTTATGCAAAAAAGAGACAGAAGAGAAAAAAAAAAATAGAATGGCATTGTTCTATTGTGAATTGAATGAGAGACAGAAAGACATGAAAGAGTATGGGAATGTAAGTCGCGTTTATCGAATGGGCATTGAAAAGAACGCGAGAATGCTTGAATGTATTTTGTGTCTGCATATTAATATTGCGACGCATTAGGGGGAAAATCGGTTTTGACGTCACTGAACTCTGACGAACACGATTTTCAACCCAGCTATTTCAATGGAAGCAATAAATTTCCGCGATTCAAAAGAAACACTTTTTTTCCAGCTGCAATCGCTTAAAGTTCATTCGACGAAGAAAAAAAATACCACGGGAAAAATTCTTTTCAAACTACCACGGAAATGCTTTCTTTTGACTTGTTTTAGTGGATTTTTTTTCGTCGTTTGTCTGGAGGTATTTTTTTTTGTTTATTTTTCAATGGACTTTACTATTCGGATTTTATTCTTTTTTTTGCGTTTTCTTTACATCATTCACTCTCTTTTCATTTCTCTATCTCTCTTTGTCATTTTTCTCTCCCTCCTTCTCTCTCTCTCTTTTCTTTTCCTTTTTCCAAATTTTTTCCTTTCTCATGCTCTCTTTCCAAGTCTTTTTTCGATTTCATTCAACCCCATTTTGATTTCGACTGTTTTTTCAATGGATTTTTTTTAATCTACTAATTTCTTCCGCTCGAAAAATCAAATTTTTCTCTCTATTTGCTGAAGCATATTTTTTTTCAACATTCCCCGTCTCTTTTTTGCATATTTCAAGTTTTTCCGTCTCTTCTCAAATAGTGAAACGTTTCAATCATTTTATGTCTCAAAAGCCTACTTAAAAACACAATATTGCTTCATCAAAGCGAAATCATATTAAAAAAAACAATCGTTGAACTTACCGTTTGACTGTATGCTCTGGTTTGCAACACTGAAGTCTTTCTGCGTTAAAAAAACAAATGCTAGTGTTGTTTCTATCTCTTTTCGTCGTTGCGTTCAACGTAAATGTTCCACTTTCTATTGAAAAAAAGATGGTTGGGTATGAAGTACGTTGTGACTGTGTCTATGTTGCTTGTTGTTTTTACTCGGTGCATACACTCACACTCTTGGAAATTTGTTATTTTTTTCGGTTTGGTGATGAATGATTGAGATCGGAGACACACTCAAACGAAATTGAATTCAGGGAAAAAATATATATATCTGTAGTATGTGTGTGTATCGTTCTTGTTTATGCCTCTTCAGTGCGACAAAATGAAATAAATAAAAATTTCTTCTTTAACACAGACTGAGAGAACTAAAACTCATACGTTTTTTGGATATAACTGGTCTTTCTCTTATTTTTTGTTATTGTACTAAACGTTGTTGTTTTTTGTGTATTTCAATAAGGCAAACAATCGAGTGTGTTTCGTTATTTCTCTCTTTCTAATTATTCCGCTGGAAAAATGAGTGTTTTTGTTGCACTATTTTGAATTTTAAAATAAATATTGTCCACAATTTGTTCTTATGTTTTTTTGAATTACAAAAAGAATAAATGAAATTTCGGTCCAATCTATTGATCTCGTATTGACGACGGGGATCTCAATGCGTTGAGTCACAACAAGGTGTTTGTGGTTCAAACTGATCGAAAAAACCCGAAATATTATTAAAATTGCGTGATTTGAAACAAAGAAAGTTCGCTCCTATTTTTTTCGATTCAATGTTTTTGTTGCTGTACTAAAACCAAACAAAATAATTTGTTTCACTAATTCGTACTCAATTTGGAATTTATTTTTTTCTTCAACAAAAACTAATGCGACTTTTTTTTTTGTACCACGTTTGAATTTGTGAAAATACTAACAAATTTTGTTATATATTGAGTGACGTAAAAAAAAAAAATAAACAGAAACGAATTTTTGGTCGTGTGAAAAAAAATTATTATTGTTCCAACTGAAGCAAAACAAAATTTCTTTACGGCCGATTTTTGTTTCTTTGTCTTAATTTGGTTGCACTTGAAAACGAAATTTTTTCTTTTCTTTTCTGCACGTAATTTATTTTATTTTATTTTTGCTCTGACTTTTAGATTTTTCTATTACTTTTTGTTGTTGATTGCGTTTTCTTTTCCTTTCCACGGTTTCTAATGTATTAATAAATTTGTTTTCAAAATGGCTGCCGTTTTCGGGTATATACTGAACTGAATTAAAATCCAAAACTAAAACACAAAGTAAAGTGTGTGTAGAAAATTTTGTAGGTTTATTGTTGGTATGGCTGCTACGTGACTCTGCCAAAACGAGTATGAACGATACGAACTGTGTTACATTCACTTGAAGCCTACTTCTTCAACGATTCGTTTCGTGGCGATGATGGTGGGGCGAACCAACACAATTGCAATTGATCGGCCGTCTCATTCGATCGGACGCAACACAGTCATTCGTGCTCTTTCTTTTGCTTTGTTTCCGAATCTCGGCTGTATTGCACACGGCTGCCGCTGTTTCACACAGACGATATTGTGTATTCGTCGTTGTGCATGTGTACGAATTGCGTCGTAGAAATAAAACTCGTTTAACCATCGGCGAACAGATGGTGAAATCAACGACAAACGTGACGGCACGTATACTTTTTTCATATTATTGCACCATAAAATGTATTTTGTTCTAGAAGAAAAAACGTTACGCTTCGCGATGCTTCTTTTAATGAATTTCGAATGGAAACCAATTTCGATGGAAAGTGCCGATTTTTTCGGAGAATTAAGAGATTTTTGGTTCAAAGCCATTTAATGTTGCGCAATTTTAACGAAATTTCCAGCACAATTACTCACTGCCATCTGCAGATGATTCATTCACAGAGTTGCTATTTGAAACTGCTGTAAAATATGTATGTTTGGGCTGTAGTTTTCGGGCTCTTTTCCTTTAAAAAAAAACAACATTACGACACACAACGAACTGTCAAATGTTTTGTTATTGATGTGTCAATTGCGGCATTTATTTATAAAATACGTCTGTGAAAAAAGAAAATTTGTTCAGTGGGGCAATGTTTGATTGACTCAAACTCATTATCTCGATGTAAATCGACAATTTTTTTCATTTCCAAAGTTCAGTGTTATTTATTTATTTTTAAAATCGAGTTATTGTGCCTATTCGTTCAATTTTTCCAAAGCGAACATTTTTCTTTTGTGGAGACGTGACCACATTTTTGGTAATTTTTCATCATAAAAGTTGATTTTATTTGTGTACTGAAATTTAATCTTTATTTCTAGTCAAAACGTTGTTTCTGCGTCAAACCGTTATTTTTGAGCCAAAACGCCTTTTGTCTGCCACCAAGTAATTTTCCATCGGGAACAGAAAAAAAAACCACTCACCATGGTTCGTGTATTATTCATGCATCCGGATCTGGGTATCGGTGGTGCTGAGCGCTTAGTTGTCGATGCTGCATTGGCACTTCAAAAAACCGGTCATTCCGTTCAATTTCTAACAAATCACCACAATCCTGCGCATTGTTTTGAGGAAACGCGTGACGGTACCTTACAAGTACAAACCGTTGGTGACTGGTTGCCACGGTCAATATTCAATAAATGTATCGCAGCTTGTGCATACTTTCGAATGCTATACGCAACATTATACACAACCTTTGTTCTATCGCGTCAACAAGAGTTTGACGTAATTTTTGTGGATTCAATATCGATTGGTGTGCCGCTTTTAAAATTTTCCGCCGGATCACCGAAAATTCTATTCTATTGTCATTTCCCTGACTTATTGATGGCACCACAAGACAATAATCCATTGCGAAAATTGTATCGTTACCCAATCAACTGGGTGGAAGAATTCACGACGGGAATGGCCGATGTGATTTTGGTCAATAGCAAATTCACGCGACGAATGTTCAAAGAAACATTTAAAAGTATCACAGCGATGCCAGAGGTTTTGTATCCGTCATTGAATACAAAATACTTTGATAATACTGTTGTCACTGATTCAGATGCAGATGATTTAAAATTACGCGGCGATGAAATCGTCTTTTTGTCCATCAATCGATTTGAGAGAAAGAAAAATATTCCATTGGCATTGAAAGCACTTAAGGAACTAGAGAAACGTGTGTCAAAACCGAATTTTGATCGATGTCAACTGATTTTGGCCGGCGGCTATGATAAACGAGTCATTGAAAATGTTGACCACTTTGAAGAATTGGAAGCATTGGCAGAGGAATTGGGCGTGAAGAATAAATGCAAATTATTGAAATCGCCGAATGATAAATACAAATTGTGGCTGCTTAACAGGTGTGATGCTCTGCTGTATACACCATCCAATGAACATTTTGGCATCGTTCCCATTGAGGCCATGTACATGAAGAAGCCGGTCATCGCGTGCAACAGTGGCGGACCTACTGAAACGGTACTTTTTTTAGTGGTCGACTGAATTTCATCACTTTCATACAAAATCTTACCTTTAACAAGAGAAAATCAGATTAGCAACGACCACTTTTATTATTAAAAAAATATTTTGAAAGATTTTTTTTTAAATATTTTTTTTTTTACAGATTGTCGATAAATCAACTGGCTTTTTGTGCGAACCAACCAAAGAGTGCTTCAGCCAATCGATGGCACGATTGGTGACTGGAGATCGGAATGTGAGCGAAAATATGGGTGAGAAGGGACGGAAACGAGTTCAACAGCATTTTTCATTCGAAGCATTCACCGACAAACTCAATGAAATTATTCGAACATTGACAATTGGCCAAACGTCGACGGAAAATCAGAAGAAAAACGATTAGTTGTTTAGATAAGCATTTGAACTTGAGAAAATATTTCAAGTAGCCTAAAATTAAATAAAATTTGTTCGAATTAATAAAATAGCAAAAAATGTAAATAGATCTAAATGGTTTTTTTTTTGTCTTTTTGTTTAAAGATTGTAATTTTTTTAATCAAATCAAAGATTGTATATTTTATTGATCAATAGAGAAAGACTAAATTTTCCTCTTTTTCTCATGGATACCGAAAATATAAGATGAAACCGATCTACTCTGTTTATTATTGAAATGATATCCTTTTATCATGCTGTTGGTGCTGTCGGTTTGTTTAATGCTTGTTTACGGCATAATTCAATCTATTGGGTATTTTTGTGCTATTTTTTCATATTTCTTGTAAGCTGCTCCATAATTGATGTGAGGTTAAACCGAATCCATAATAACCAATTCAGTTCCCATTGCAATATAATGATTACATATTTTAAGTAAGTAAGATTCTTGGTAGAAAAAGATAACCATTATTGTTTTTGCTTTATTTGATGGGATCTTAAAGGGGACATTAAACATTTTTATATTATCATTTTCATTAATTAGTTTTTTATTCTTTTTGTTATAAATTGAATGGAATCAACTAAAAAGAGATTAATCTAAGTAAACCGGGCGCGATTTATCTAATGTAGCTGGCTTTCGGCACAAAGGGCAGTTCGGACAATCAATAAGTGACCGTTCGCCGGCAACAGGCGTTTTGTTTAAATCCATCAAATGTCGCAGTAGTTTAATACATAGATATCCATGAACGGCATGAACGGTTGTGCTTTTTTGTGTAATACGGTGAAATATCGTATACTCGAATTTGCGTTAGTATTTCTCTCTCATAATCTTTCTTTCATTCTCTTTTTCGTGTAATTGGTGGGTTTCAGTAGAAGATTGACTACACTAGAGCTTTCCAAATGCTTTCGCACACAAAACATCAGTATAATAGAATTGTTTAAATGTGTTGGTAAATGGCGAATTTACTAACAGTTACCAAAACTAAATATTGGTATTTACAATGTTCATACTGTAGCTCAGTAGTGTGCGAGGAAAATTTTTCAGGGGGGGGGGGGGTGATTTTTCAAAAACAAAAAATTCTCTAGCAAATTTTACAAATTTTCGTTTTTTTTTTTTTTTTGAGGCGAAAATCCCTAGCAAATCGAAAGAATTTTCTCCGCGAAAAACCTTAGCAAATCGGAAAAAAATCTCTCGGAGCCAAAAACCCTAGCAAATTGAAAGAATTTTCCTCAATTTTCTACATTGAAGAGCTAAAAAAAAAGGTCTTCACTTTTTGAATCAAAAACCCTAGCAATTTCGAATAAATTTCACGAAAATTAAATTCTCATCCAAATCACAGGGGGGGGGGTAAACCCCCCCCTCCGCACACTACTGCTGTAGCTGTATTCAAATCTGCGCTACAGCAGGGCCATTGACAATCATGGGGCGAATCACGCTAGTAAATACTAGAAAAACTAGTAAATCTAGTGCGAATAATGACGTCACAAACGAAGCCAACTTCACACCAAAGGCCATATAATTTATATGAAAAACTACTGAGAGCCAACTTCACGCACTAGAATTTCGTGATTGACCCCATGTTGACAATAGACTCTTAGCGCGATGGGTTTAAAGCATATATGTATTTATCAAACGTTATGACGTATTCATGTGGTCATGGTTGATGAAGA